>NC_134982.1:83395878-83645878 GCF_965638725.1 Aptenodytes patagonicus | reverse complement strand
GACATGGTAGCTTCTGGTATATTTCTTCTATTTTTTTTCCCTTTCTGAATGTTTAAAATGATGATATGAAGATATGACTGTCTTACACAACCTTTGTCATTTCAGAATGACTTTATTCTATTCTATATTTCTATATGTATCTTTTTAATAAGCCTCTATATACTTAAGTAAGGAGGTGGAACTAGGCATACATGTACTGTAAATGTAAAGCCTTTGTTTGGTTGTACATTGTCAAATGTGCTTTATCTTCAGATTTTCCCCCATCAAAGCCTAATGCATTGCAATTTCAGGTAGTTGAATATTTGAATTTATATATATTTTCAAATATATCTCTGAAGACATGACTGGTTAGCAAACTTCCTATTTTACTTGCAGCTCTAACATTTTCCTACTGTATGCCCAGCTGTGATGACAATTGCAGTAATAAATTGCATTGTAAAAGTTTTCATGAAGCTATTCTGATTGTATAGCTTTATTTAAGCTGTGCTTCTTGGGCTCACAAGCAATCTTTATTAAAGTATACAATAACACCTAGGGTCAGCATCTACAAATGAAGCTCTAAAAAACCATTTTTATTTTCCAGTCTCTCTGATCTCAGTCTGCAAACACAAGCCTGTTTTTAAGCATTATATTTTATTGTACTTCAATAAGACCTTTGTATATAAAGAGCATTTAATTGTATCAAAACTATATTTAGAGCTAGAAACAAATAACAAGGTAAAGTTCTAGAAAGACGTTTTGCCTCCCAAATGTTTAAAATGTTTTCCTATTGTCTCAGAAATATGCAGAAACCTGGCTCCATTTCTTCACCTGAGACTGCAGACAATTAGATACAATTCTTCATTCACTCTTGGTCAGAAATGGTTCTTTTGTCTTTGAGATTTGAGGTTTTTTGCTACAGATTAAGAAAACACAACATTTTAATTTAGCAAGTGAAATGCAGTGCATCTTGATCCAGTTTTATATCCTTTGAACTTCACTTAAACTTTGTGGCATTTTGTGAATCCAATTGTCTGTGCTAGGGCTCTCAGTGTTTTTCAGCCAGAAATACATGCACAGCTCAGATGATCTTCACATTTGCACTGATTGAGTTGTACTGCACACATCAACTTTGCAGTGAGTCAGTACAGAGCACTTGCATTAAATCAGAGGCAAGCTGAACATGATGCTTGTGAATCACGGAGCTTGTGATTATCAACACAGCACATATGATAATAGTGCATGCTGTAGTGCTAGCCCTATCTGGGCTTTGCCTGGAGTAATTGCTAAACTTCATAACATAAAGAAATCTTGGGTAAATATCTGAAGATTTCAGATTCTACTCAGACAAGATTTCTGAAGGTAAAGAAGGCTTGTCCAGGAAAAAATAGCTCTGTAGTACCCCTGTGTGCCATAGGAAATCAAACAAATCAGATTTTCTGCCTCATTCTTACCTGTGAATACGTGGCTTTCTAATGGAAATTGTTGCCTCCACTTATGTCAAGGTGGTGATAGTGAAGAGAAAGATAGGAGGGCTTTCTCACACTTCGATCCCTCTCAGAAAAGTCTGACAATTGATTCAGTGTATTTTAAAATCAAAATAAGGGTTAAGCACTTCAAAGAGCAAGAAGAGTGAGTTCTCACTAACTTTTCAGTTCTGTTTTTTCCCATCCTGATCTTAATCCATAGTATCACACTAAGAAAGGAGATTGGGTCTTCAAACTCTGAGCCAAGGGAACTGAATAGAATGACTAGTAATATTTACATATGAGTGAGGGGATGAGTGACTGACAGTGACAAATTCAATGTTCCTATTTTGCAAGTGCATGGAAATGTGTCTAGGGCTCATAATGATTTCCTGAGTGAGAGAATGAGAGAATGCTTTGATTTGGGCATTTTGATTTTTCCATTCTGTGTGCTCACATCAAACTTTCAAGCATCTGTGAGCTACAGTTTTCAATAATTGCACGTGGAAGAAACTAAGTTCTGTGTTTATTATATTACAAGCAGACGAAAGATGAGTGATGATTACATTCTTAATTTTGTGAATGAATTGCTTTGGATTTGACTAGAATTTTAATCTCCAATTCCTTACACTTAAAAGCTTGACAGTTAAGATTGTTTCCTGTTTATGTTCTACACAGGAGAAAGTGTGTCCATTCTTCATCACCAGATCTGTCAAAGCATGCAGAGTAATTACCAGCAACGAAAGTCACCAGAAGCTAGGGATTTGTCAGATATATTAATGAATAATATAATGGGATAGGTCTGTTTGCCAGCCTGGGTATAGTATATTCACCTTCATAGGGTTCATGTTTTAGCCAAGAGTCAGATGGAACTACTCCAAAACCTATGGCAGAAATTGAAATAGAATACTAGATACTATTATTAGTACTAGTATTAATACTAGATACTAGAATACTTAAAATAAATATATTTACTATTCACAAGTATTTCTACCCTTATATGAAACTTTTTCAGTTCATCACCATGAAAGTCATTTTAGTGCCATTGGAGTAATCTCATACAGTGTTATCCTCTAGGCTTTTCTAGACAAATATAAACTCTTGGCTCAAAATTTTTATCACCTGTTAACCTTGTTGACTGTGTATAATTGTGTATTGACTCAGCTGTTTCCTCCAAGTGTAAAAGTACTCTTGCAGCTTTTGGGTCAGTCAGAAGGAACTTTGGTCAGAAACAGACTCTAAAGTAACATTTTTCTGGCAAAGCAGGATGGAGTAGAGTAGACTTCATCACTCCCAGTCCTGGCTGCAGGTGAATAATCAATGTAGACTTTAAAAAAAAAAATCTGAATATCATGATCATATGTGGTGGTTTAACCTCAGTCGGCAACTGAGCACCACGCAGCCGCTCGCTCACTCCCCACCCCCTGCCCCCGGTGGGATGGGGGAGAGAATTGGAAGAGCACAAGTGAGAAAAACTCGTGGGTTGAGATAAAAACAGTTTAATAATTGAAATAAAATTATAATAATGTAATAATAATAATAATAATAATAATAATAATAATAATAATAATAAACAAAACAAGTGATGCACAGTACAATTGCTCACCACCCGCCGACCGATGCCCAGCCAGTCCCCGAGCAGCGGCCCCCCCGGCCAGCTTTCCCCAGTTGATGTACTGAGCATGACGTCCCATGGTATGGAATGTCCCTTTGGCCAGTTGGGGTCAGCTGTCCTGGCTGTGCCCCCTCCCAGCTTCTTGTGCACCTCCAGCCTTCTCAGTCGGTAGAGCATGGGAAGCTGAAAAGTCCTTGCCTAGTGTAAGCACTGCTCAGCAACAACTAAACCATCGGTGTGTTGTCAACATTGTTCTCACCCTAAATCCAAAACACAGCACTGTACCAGCTACTAGGAAGGAAATTAACTCTATCCCTGCCGAAACCAGGACATCTTATTTGGCCAAATTTGAATTCAGAGTCTCACTATCAAAGTGAATATATAAATAAACTGTTCTGCTCACTTTTATCAATAAAGAAATCTCCTCTCTTTCTGGAAGGTAGTTCTATGTGCACTTTCTCATTCATAGCTAGAAGAGTCCTGGAGCAGTTACTCCCATTGAAAAGTTACGATTTTTAATTATTTCTATTTCAAAATAGCACTAAAAGATCCCAAGCAATTAATTTTTCTTGAGTTTTTTCAAACCAATCTCTTTCAAGATATGCTTGTATCTCAAAATGCTATCTTATCATTCTGTAACCCAATGATAGTTATACTCACTGAGCAAAAATCCTCTTAAGTGGATGACACGAGTATAAGATAGCTGTGTATAATATATAATGGAAAAGAATAGCGATTTCTCCACTTTATGAATAAGTCAGCAGCAAACAAAGTAGGCACAGAATTTTTATCAGAGTAATTTGCATTTCTGATCAATTAAGCCAGTAAATGGATATGCCTGAACCTTCTATAAACGTATATGCTGCAGGGAAATGTGCATTTGGGTATTGAGGAACAGTATTCAAAGGAAGGGTAAAATTAAGGAAAATGTAGGTAGTAGAAAATGGGAGATTGGTCAAATGTCTTCTTGGGGAAGAGGGTGGACAGAGTAGGAATGAAAATGCTGCATGAATAATTGAAGACAAAGACAAATCACCATTTGTGAAACTTTGAAAATTGCCATACAAGACCAAGCAATCCAGGAATAAAAGAATGTCTCCCTTCCATTTAGTTTTCTTTGTCACATTTCCAGAATATGCACAATCTAACAGGTTTTCAAAGACTTAAACTAGAAGACGAATGCAATTTTTCAGACATAGAAACAAGGTCTTGAAGATAGTTTCATAAAAAGGGGATAATCAAGTGAAGAGGGATGAGGAGCAAGGAAGGTATTTCCTGATTCTGTCCAAACTAAACTAGACTTGGGGCTAAGCTGGTTTACACTGAGTTACAGGGTCTTTTACCCCTTCCACCATCCAAAGAGACCAGAGTCCCAAGGACACCAAGTGGTCTAGAGCCTGCCTTCACCCAAAGTCTGCTTAGAGAGTCTGTGCATCCTTGAAGGTTCAGTGAAATGTGGTCCATATCACTGGAAATCTGATGGATTTTGTATCAACTTCCAAGGCTAAACCATTTTCTGGTGGTCATGTTTCTGAACTGGTTTTAGCTTTGACACTGATTGTGATAGGATTAGGTCTGCAAACACAACCATTTGCATTGCTTTATTTATTTAAGCAAGTCAAGCAGTTCAGAAAAAAATGGTTGAAAGTCTGGGGAGGGAAAGCATATGTAAGTATTTATGCCATTTCATTATAATTTCGACAAAATGCTGCTTACACTAAATACATTATTGTTCCTTTCACTAAAATCCAGACTAAGGAAAGAAATAGATTTAAGACATATAATTTATCTTCTTTGTATCTCCATAGCTAATGTTTAAATCAAAGCAAGCATATAATTTTATTTGAAAAATTCATCTACACTCTATTTATGTCCAAGTTTAGACAGCATTTTTCCTCTGTCTCTGTTCTTCTGACTGTACCCCACTATGTCTTAGATGAAGCTAGAAGAATAAATGTTACAAAAAAAGGTGTTGTCATAATGTTTCTGACAACAGTAGCTGGAAAAGGGAATAGAAATCTCACACTTTTATTATGGAAAATCTGCTGCAGCCTGTGCAAACCTTATAAACTTCAAGGAATTAGTCGGTAGTAGTTTAACACAGTATTACATATGCGCAGCAGAATTACTTATACAGATTGTTAGATTGATGTAATGAATTTCTATTCATAATTTAATAGACCTATGTAAAGTGAATATGGAACTATTTTTACAGAACCAGTCTGCATGCCTTAAAGTATACAGTTAGCTAATAAAAAATGACATTTCCTATTTAGTACTTACTTGTGTCAATGAACATAAAATATTATAATATTATTATTAATGCTGAATAACAGAAGTGACTGAACTAAAAGCATTTGTTCTGAAATGTTCACTTCAGTTATAGTTTCATAAGAAAATGCAGTCATGTAAGATGCAATTATTATAAGCAGGAATTGTTTTGAAATGATAGGCCAGAGCTGATAAGAATGATTTGGAATCAGAAGCTAATTAAATTCTTTGAGGATGCAACTGTTTGGTTTTTTGGTTTTTTTTTTTTCCCCCAGAAGGAGAGGTATTTTCTAATGTAACTGTTCTGTTTTATTACAATGATGATTTGCACCATTTTTGAAATTTCTGCAAGGTTTGGTTTTTTTTTTTCTGAAAAATATTTTTAAATGGTTAAGATGTTAAAGCAATGCCATGGAACATACAAGGCAGGAGTTTCATGTTTCTTTATTGAGGCTCCAGAACAAAAGAAGTTGTAGTGTGTGGGGAAGGGGAAAAGGGACTTGAGGAGTATGGGTGTTTAACAGAAAGGGGAGAGGAACTTTTTCATCATCACGAAATAATGAACAATAATTCCTTACACCTTGAGAGTCTTGGATTAAGGTTTTTATCTATGCATTTTATTAAGGTAAAGATGGTTATAATGTCATCATACTGCTATCTAAAAAATGAAGTAATATAGTACTGCTTTTATTAAAAGTTATACATACAGTGCCAAGTACTGTATGTAATAAATTTAGGTTTATTTGAAAATTCATAATGTATAAAATACTTTCCAAATCTTTTTAATAAGAATTCTTTCTGTATGGGCTATAAAGCAATGTTTGACAACATTAAACTCTTCCAGCAGAACATGGAAGTACATAAAGCTTTACTTCACACTTAATTTTCTTTTCACTAAAATAGTTTAGGGAATTTGATTAAATCTTATCTTCTGTTAAAGTTTAACATGTGCAATCAATGCCTGGAAAACAATTCAGGGAAAGAAAATTTTAATGCCTAGTTAAGACTTTCAGCTCAGTAAATATCAAATTGGACATGTTTCTAGATTTACCCAAAGCCAAGTTTTCATTGCATTAGTAAAATAATCTTCAGAATTCAGTAGTTAAAAGTTTGTGTTTTATTTTAACGCAAGGTCTGAGGATTTTACCTTTGACTACAAGTGTCTTATTCAGATCTCTTTTTCAGGATCTGAGCCTTTAGATTTATTGATGTCAGTAGGGCAAAATCCTTGTACAAAGCCAAGAATTTGTTGTAAGTAGAGATGTCCAGAAAGGAATGGATTCAGGTAAGTTTGTTTGTTTTGTTTTTTTTCTCAATCAGGTCAAGATAAAGAGAAGATTAAAAAATTACCAGCATCAATTCCAATCATTCAGTTAACCAGTCTGCGATGCCCTGTGAAACAAATAATGCAGCTCCTAACTTCTACAATATCAGCATTTGAGCTTTTATAACTTTAATAATACCTTCGTTCATTTCTGTTTGCTATTTACGCACAGAAATGGGAATAGTGTTAGGGAAATCTAAGACTAGGATTAGGAAGGGAACAATCTTGATTTCATACCCTCTTCTATACCTTATGAAAGGATTAAAACATCTCTTTTGCTTGGCTGGTTTTGAAATTACTTTTTCTCATCCTTTTATTGATGTAATATCTCCATGGGTAGATCTTGCTAACATCTTTAGATTGCAAATATGCTATTTAATCTGTACACAGGATATTTCTAATTGTCCTTGCTCATGTTACAGAAAACATTATTTAGCTAATATTTTAACTTTTTATTCAAGCCATTTTCTGAAACCCTTCAGAACTTCCATCTTCTGAGATGTACTTGGAGCTAAAATCCTTTTTTAATGAGTCCAAACAAAGTTGATTCAATATTAAAGTCTGAGTTACTTCTTTAGAATTACCTCTTACTTCTTTAGAGTTAAAAAGAATTACCTCTTTAGACTCTTACCTCTTCAGACTTCAAGCTGGTATTGCAGTGGTAAAAGGTGTGAAATGGAGAGAACACAAGTTATTCCCTCATTTTCTGCAGGTAAAACAGTAAGGTTTTGTATCTTTAAGCATTTGAGCTTGCAGTCTGTATTTATAACTTTATTTCACATATGAAAAAGCTGCTATTCCTAGACTTGACTAGAACATCTCTTTAATTAATGGTTTTAATATGCTGCTTCTTTCCTTCAGAAAATCTGTTATTCTCTGAATAATGCTTGAGTCTGCTGAAACAATTGGGTGCAGACATCAGCATATAAGACGAAATAAAATAGCAAATAAAGCACTTGCTGTTTAAAAGCAGTATCTCACCCAAACTTGTCTGCCCTCCTGCTTTCTTGGAGTATACTGACTATAACTTCAAACCATTTTAACATTTGGGATGCCTTTAAGCCTTACTTTTGTGGTGAATATTTGGCCAAATTCTATATGTGTCTTGTTCCCACTTGGTGTACCAAACAGATGCATCAATGCAATGAATCTTAAAGTAATTGAAAGGGCAGTGTAGCCACAAACAATAACAAAGCATTACTTTCCTAACTGCATAATAATGAAGTAATTCCACACGTGTATCATTTCAGGTTCTGATAAGACTGATAACTCCTGATTATCCAGGGACAGTGGTGAGTCTTTGTAAATGAAGGCCCGTGCTGACACTGTCTACAGTTCAGAATTGTTATGTTACATTAAGCAGCATTGTGCTCTTGCACCTTATTAATTATGGAGCCTCTCACTGATTCTGTGATAGTCTTTTTTCAATGGTACCGCTATATGGAAACACAGCTTCTTTCAAAGAAACCCGTCACAATGAAAGCAGCTCATTAACTTTGGTCTTCCTCTCTTTTTGATGTGACAGACTTCCCTAACTAACTTTAGATGTGAGGTGATAAAGTTTTATCTCCTTCCACAGTTATTTAAGACAGTTCATCATGCACTTCACCTGCAGACAGAAAGCTGAACAGACTTGAGCACATCAGATGCCCACAAAATTCTAATTTGAATGAGGAAACTGACTTCAATCAAAACTCACAAATGCTCATGTTGTGCAGAGATAACGTGTTTTCTCCCCTCTCCTCCCCCCAATCTTCTCAGTTTGGAAGGCCTGAAATTTCAGCTCCTAGATTTCTCCTCTTTACATGCTGATTTCACATGAGGCTGGACATCTCTGTAGGAGGTTTCATGGGAGATAGACAGAAGATCATGATGCATTCCCATAGCTTTAAGAATAGACTGTTTCCAAGAGTGTAGTGAAGCAGAATAGCAGCTGATTGAAGTGACGAAGGAAGTTTTGTATTTCTCAACAAAAAAAAATGTAGGCTGAAATAGTATTAGTCTTATTTGACTGTTTCTGCTAGTGAGTTTTGTTTCAGACCAGTAGTGCAGATTTAAACAAGTCATCTTACTGATTCCGTTTACTAAATGGTGTTTTGGACCTCCTTGTTTAGTGCACATGAGCACTGTTCATTTTGGAAGGAATTCAGCCAACAGCTTTGCTCCAGAAGCTCATCAAGTGCTTAGTGGAGACACTGCTTATAGCTTGATATGTTGGTCATAAGACAGCTATGCCCTCCAACACATATCCAACAGTATGCACCAACAAAAAGGTCTCATCTAAAGCTCCCATGACATCCTGCAATGGTTCTCATGTAATATGAAGGGTCAAATGTCATGTACATCTCCCTAGCTGCTAGTTACTATGAGCATTTAAATTTCTCTTTCAGCTTTCTCCTGCTTCTTCATCTTCCGTGTAGGCTTCTGATCTTCCCTTCTTTTCTTGTTCTACCTCTATTGCTGCTCTGCTTTTCAGAAGTCCTTATGTCTTTTATTAAAAGATAAATGGATTATTGTTCCTTTATTTTTCCTTTTTCTCCTTCTAACCTTACTCTTGTGCCCTGGCATTAGTTATCCCTACATTAAGAGGGAAAAGATTCAGAGATCTTTTGGCCTGAAGACCCAAAATGACAAGACCATTCACTAATCTCTACTATGAGAGAACTAGAAGATTTTAGGCAGGGGGATGTCTTGATACCAGCATCAGGAGATTTTTAAGGTTGTTGCTGCTGATGGTTCTCTTGTGTTTCATGGCAATGCTTTACAAAACCTGCTATGATGAAGGTGGTGATCCTGAACTAGAGCAGCAACTGTTTCAGAGGAAGCATGACAGACCTGCTCCTACTGTATGTAGAGATTTTTCAGGCAGAAGCACGCTACTGAGTCAGCTTCTTGTTTGGCTTTTGGGCTTCTGTCTCTTGGTACTGATGTCTCCATATGGGATAGTCTGTGATTTCACTGCAGGAGGGGACATGGTGGCAGTTGCCTTCACCCATTGATCCTATCTTTGTGCAGGCAGGCAGTAGAGTTTGCTGTGGGAGGTTCCCCTGGGGAGGAAGAAGCAGCATCTCAGGACAAGGTGACATTTCCAGGACAGGAGGGAGAGAGGAACAGGATGGTTGTGGCTGTTGTCAAAAGGCTCCTCCAGGATGTTGAAGAGGGCTGGCAGCAGTCATGGGCTAACCAAGATACCCATCTAGCAGAGGCTGAGGAGCAGGAGACTCTGGAAAACTGGCAGAACCCACACTCCTGCAAGAGTTACCCGGCTTACCCAGCTCCAGAGCTACCAAGCCATGTTTGTTGGCAGCTAGTTGTGGAGGCACCAAAGGAGGAGGAATGTCAGCTGCTCCTAAAGGAGAACCCTCAGCTCCTCAGTAACTGATGCAACCCCAGTATGCATAGTCGTCATCCAGGTGTCTAACCCAACATTGCAGGTGCTCTGCCTGACACTTTGACAAAGTCATGTTAGCCTAGCTAGTCCCAAAGGAGCTAATTTAAAGGCTCAGAGAGCCTTTCTGTCCATCTACATGTATCATTTCTAAGTTTTTGTAAGTTTTCAGGCTCTGGTTCAGTTAAAGGTTATGACAAAAGCTCAGGACAATCCTATTGATTTGGTGAGAACAGGTTCATCAAATGCCCTACATGTTTCCTAAAAAGCACTGCTCCTAACAAGGGCCTCCTACTCTGTTTCACAAACTCATATTGGGCCCACAAGAGAACTATCCCTACCCCACACTTCTCTCTGAGCATCTTATAGAATGTGTGCCACACTGACCCTGTAAAAGACTACAAATTTCTATTGTTTGAATACTTTCAGTGACCCATTTTTATTCAGCCATTCTATTAGTTTGGAATTTTTTCCATTCGTCTTCTTGGTCATTGCCTGAAAACGCACATTTTAAGAATCAGAAGAGGAAGAAATCAGAGTTCACAGGTTGTTGTGGCCCTACATAAGGCTCCACTTACTCCCTGAATAACACTTTTTGAGGGACTAGATTTACAGCAAGAGCTCCTCTTCTGAGCACTTCTTATGTGGGAGAGCAGAGGCAGTTTCTGAGGTGTTAGAAACCCTCTTGGGTACCAAACAGTTGGCCATAGGGTGAGGCCATGATGAGGCTGCAAATTTCTGCCAACTCTGAACAAAGTGCTTGACCCCAGGATGAGGACACATGGGTGGCTGATCTTGAGAGTGGAAAAGAGGAGAGCAGAGTTATACAGAAACTCATCAATGATTTGGGGAGTGGACACAGAGATTTCTTGCCATGCCTAACGGTGTATATGCAATTAAAAAATGCTTTTCTGCAAACAGAAAGTAAAAGCAAAAACAGTGACTGACTGAAGCTCAATGTTAGCGGCATTTGCTTGATGTATCAAGTCTTTGCCCCAATAATCAAAATACATCATATGAAATAGCTCAAAGGACATAGGGAGTAGGCATGGTTTTCTTTGCACCCTACTGTGAATCTTTCAACAAAGAGCTCCTTCCGACTGGTACATGACTGCCCGGAGGAGGAAGAGTCAGAACTTTTCCACTTATAAAGAACATTTCTCTCTGATAAATTTTACATAGGCAATTTGATTTTACTTCAGTTATTTTCCTGAGGTGCTAAACCTGGTTCAGAAAAGAATTTGTTAGTTGGAATTATTTTTGTAAATAACACATGGTGCAATTTATTCTTTTTCTACCAAATTGGCATCATTACAAAGTGCTGCGAGCTTTCCAAATTATGTGACAACTTTTCTGGTACTTGGAAATAAAGTCCTCTTTTTGCTTAGAATATAAAATATTAAGCAGGAAAATGGAGAGCTTTTACACTGGGTTAACACACACACTACCTTGCTTATGGTTGTATACACCAGGGTGACAAAATGTATGACACGCTATTTTCAAATGACTGTTTGTGATCCCATTTAGCTTGGAATAGGACTGCATGCCGTATGCCTGTGTGAAATGCCCTGTTATTTTCAATCTGTTCCATTTAACAATTTAGCACTCTGTAGGAAAACTAGTTTGATCATTCTTTACATGATCCTAATTTTCATAAGTAGGAAATGTCCCTTCGTAAGTCTTTTGAAGGGTGTTGGGTTTTTTCCCTATTCATTGCTAGAATATTGTCAAGCATTATAATCCTGCACCACATTATCTCTCTGGACTTTTATTACCTCTTCTTGCTGTTTGAATGTTTCCTTATGCTATGAGGAAAGGAAGTCATAAATAAATGTATGTTCTTAATAAAACTTTTTTTTCTTTTTAAAGTATATACAGCTGTCATAAAATGAATCGAAATCAAAGTATCTTGCAAACAAAACAGCCATTCTTACCAATAACACAAAGCATTCTATTTCTGTATCTTTCACAAAAATTACTATCACTTCTCTAAAATTTTACAGTCTGGAATCATGTAACTATATGAGAAAACTTGCTTCTGGAGACTGAACTAATACTGCTTTAATCGTATTAAACTAAACTCAGAACTGGTGGTCTCCAAGCAGCAGTAAATACAGTCACAGACATTATAGGGAACTAAGTTAAAAAAACAGCAAACCTTTTTTCTATTACGTAGTGCCTTCTACGAAAGAAGATACTCTGTAGAGTAATAAATTATTTGGAAATTAGGTAGTAGCTTGAATGTAACATCTAAACAGCAGATAGGGCAGACAACTACAGGAGGAAGAAATGTCTCAGGAATCAGGTTCTATGATATAGAAAATGGCTACAAAACAGATTCAGAAACAATTTGGGTTGCTGACTCCTTGTAAACAAGAGTTAATAAGGTGGAGCTAGGTACCTCAGAGTGGCATCTACTAGTGATCAGCTGCTGAAATGGCTGGCTAAGAAAACGCTAAGGCTCCTGGAGAGGTATCAGGATGGTGGCTTCTAGCAGAGGAAGGAAGTGTTGAAAGCCTCTTCTTTAGTCCTCCCTGTTGTCTTTCTGGGGTTTGAAAACGCAGAAGTTGGAGCAGTCTATAATACTGAGAAGCCCAATGCAATGAGTACCCTGCTTGATCACCTCAGTCACGCATCACGTCCACAGGCTCGTGTTCCTGACATCCAAATAATTATTATGTCTGCCTCATAAAACTAATACCTACATATGCTGGGCATCTGTTTAGCTCATATAAAGTAAGTATCACTCCCAGATTTACTACAATTGTGTTTCATGGTGTAGGCACTTATGTCTTTGTCCAAAATTATGTGGAGAGAAATCTAGTTCTTCACATGCTCTGCCACACTCTTTGACACCTCCTCTGGAAATTAGACCTGGAACACATTTCTTCTTGCTCAGTTTTCAGCAGAGCAGAAAAGTGGGTGCCTGACTCACATCAAGGAGATTCTCCTTACTCCTACTTGGAATTTACAAGATGGTCTACAGAAGGCTTGAACACATATACCACTCCATTCTGTGAAAGGTGGGGCACTTTCTTTTAAAGGATTGTGTGGAAAAGTTTTTATTTGATAGACTAGCATTGGATCTTTTTGTTTCGAGAAGTAAAAGGTCTGGATTCCTCTTAATTTAGTGAATTACTTCTTTTCAACTTAATTTAAAAATACTATTTGAGATCTCGAGCACATCCTCTCCTCCTCCACAGCCACACTGTGTTTATACCCAACAAAATTATTCTTATGGGGAGGATTTAAGGATCTCTACCTGAAGAAAGGCTAGCATTCTTCAACCCCTGCTACCACTATGCATTGATATAAACAAATAACTAAAACTAGGATGAAATAACTAAATCAGCACTGAGTAAGATAAATGGAATTAAATTCAGTATAATTTCTCCCCATATCATTTATCACCATTAGTAGAACCTTTTCCATTTGAGAGAGCATCTCTGTGTAGACACAGGTCCTCCTCACTCATGGAGTGTTATTGTCCCTCTGGCCCAGAGAAATCCCTTGGGATATAAAAGCAGGAACTAAAGGCATGAACTGAAGCTGAGGAAGAATATGATTTTTACATATAAGAATATATGGGAAGCTATTTGGAGAAGTCTGTACAGATTTAACCTTATTAACTAGACATATGGATCTTATCTCCCCTGTCATGTTTCATGGGGGTTGCAGCTGCCATGGAAATCTTGATTACTGAGTGGCTCAACATGAAGCTGTGTTGGGGGTTAACTGGGAGCAGAGTCAATGCAGAGAGCTAAATGTCATTATATGAATGTCTCTGGATTCCCAGGGATCTTCCATGATCTGTAGACATCAAGGTAGGTCTTTTTTCAGATCAGAGCAAATAACGTGGCTGAAAGGTTAGAGGCAAAAGACAGAACATCAGTAAGGGATCACTTGCAGGGACTGTTAGATTAAATTAATTTTTATACGATAACTTAAAACTCTGTTCTCATTCCTTTGTTCTTTTTTTTTTTTTTTGTTCCCTTTTTTGGCATTTTATTTTCACTCTTCTAACATTTTGTATTTCCACCTTTTGTGACTGGCTTAGAGCCTAACAAAAACTTGACTTTTATTTTTTAACATTTACAGTTCAAAATTCTAAATTAGGTGAGACCTATTTGCCAATACTCAATTAGATCTATCTAAGGTTTATAAACAGCCTTTTACCATACCTCTTATCCTTTTCAGGATCTAGTAATTACTCTAAGAGATAAAGGAGTAGAAATAACAAATAGCAAGAGGGAGAAGGAAAGGATAAGAGACAGACATTGAGATTCTGCATTCTATAAATAAGGTATAAACTATGTCACATGTATATAGTAAACATACCTGTAACAGTCCATGCAACTTTCTTGGTAAAGACCAGATATGCTATTAATGAAAATTACTTTTTTTTTTTTTCTTCTTCTGTAAAGGGATACAAAGTTCATATATTTTGACAAATTTTGTTCAATATATGGAACACAAACACCTGCAAATGTAACTAACTCCAATTTAAATACACAAAACATGCAATTCGATAACATAATATTTTCAGAACTACATATGCTACATAAGTAACTCCTGCAGAAATAAATGTCTGTGAGCAGGACATACTTTTTACATATAAACATCTGCACACTGAGCTAGATGAATGTTGCACTCATACTGATAAATCTCATTAATACCTGTCAAAGAAATTTTTATATTTATAAAAGCAAATCTTAACAAGAATGTTCTTGTAATGTCAAACACGTAAGTAAGATTAATTTTAGACTTTTTGCAGACAGCCATATTCAATTGCCATATTTATTCAGCAACTGAACCACCAGCCACTGGCATATGTTCAGACTTCATTGGGTCTTCTACTGCCGTTGCACAAGGTTGCAAGACTGGAGAAGACAACCATCATCTCAAGGCTGGAATTGTATGGATATAGAACAGCTCTACTTTACACAGCTGATAAGCTATGGCTGACTGTAAATACATACTAGGTAGATTTTAGTCACCTTACATGTTTTGTCTCTCCATATAAGCCTAACAAGTCAGGGTCTTTGAACATGGTGTACCCTCATAGGGCAAATAGGCAATACCCACAAGCTCTCACACCATTTTCAAATCTTTGGCACTCGTACACAGCTCCCATAAGCCTGTTCCTTAAAAGAACCTGAAAGGAAGAAGCAAGGAAAAGGGGGAGCTGAGTGAGAACTACTTACTGCTAAGTTGCAGTAGTTAAGTGAAAGGATGGGATATCCTAGGATAAGTAGAAAAAGACAGGGGAAGTGCATACATGATGTGCAAGAACTAAACAAAACAGTTCAGTCACCAGGGAAAGGCAGGTGATGTTAAACACCTGTTCTTAACAATAAGGGCAATTTTCAATTTCTAATATCTTGCTTGATTTCCATTATTATGTGTGGATTTTTATTCCTGTGAGAAGTCTAAGCTGTTGTGATTTTTGACAAAGTTGTTCATATTACTTTCACTTGATTTAACTTCAGCAGACAGAGGTCTGCTTGTACTTCCACTCTAAGTTACAGTGGTCTGCCAATCAAAAAGTTGAAAACAGCTGTTCTGATACAAAACATCCCTGTGTAAATCAAAGACAACTGGAGATTTCTGTGCAGTTCTCATGGCTCAGTAGCATAACTAGCACATAGACTAATCTCTCTAAGTTCATATACTCTGTACCTCTGGTTCTTCTTCAAAATTAAAAGCATGGATGAATTTGATAGGTATGTGACCGTTTTGAGTTTTCCTTTTCTCTAGTTGACAGATAAGTCTAAGACTTATAAAAGCACAAGATACTTCAGGCTTGCAGTTTCAACATTGAAGATCGTATTTCCAGCAGGTGTGACTGTACCGTACTCAAAATTCTGTTGCTTTAAAAAAAGCAACATCTATTCCATATTGCATATGACCTTGAGCTGTTCAACAGATTGAATGGTGCTAAGGAATCTCCACACTGTTATACTGTAAAAGCAAAGAAAGGATTTTGCCATTTTGACGTATAATAAAATTTGTCTTCTTGTTCAGATTCATTTTTTTCATTGTGAGTGGCAGCCCCAAGATTTTTAACTAAAGTCTCTCTAGTTGAGCCTTATGTTCATTAACATAAATTCATTTGAAAATCCACAGCTCTGTGGATGGTGGACATAGCAGGAAATTAATATTTTTGTCTTACTTCCTAGCATATCAGCTATTTGCATTTCTTTTTTTTTTTTTCCTTCCTGGGTAATCCTTTAGTCCACGGTAATAGAATCTGCCGATTTCATGTATTTGCTTTTAAAAAACTGAAAGACTTACTTACAAAGTCTTCACAGTTCATCAGATACATATCATTACCCATTAGCTGAAACTATTTCATCAGAAATAGTGTCTGAAACGTATCATGGTGTTTGATAATGATCACTATAAGTAGACAAATTATTCTTCCTGTTTACAAAGAGTAAGTACTAAACTTCAAATTGCTCACTCTGTATATTGAACGTGCCTGTCAACCTGCTAGGGACAACATTTTTCAGAAAGTAAGGCTAGTTATTAACTTTGACTAGGGGTACTTTGGAGGATGAGAGGAAATATTACTGCCCCTCACTTTCTGGAAAATGAAGTCTATTCTATTGGTTGTAAATAAAATTATGCATAGGGCACAGGTATTATTTTTTTACTGTTTATCAGGTTATTGAGTGAATGGGTGGTGGTAATATTTCTCTATCTTATTTGTGAATTGTGCCTCACAGTGCCCCAAAATATTTTGTTCAGGGAAGCAGTTGGCTGAACGTGATTCCAGCTGCTTTGATCTGTCAGCAATGTTGAGGTTTAACTGTAATGCTGAGCATCAGATAAGAAAGCCCCAATGAGATAAGAAGCCCCAATGAGAACAAAATATTCACGTAGTCTGAAAGGAAAATTTAATCTTAATTTCTTCAAGAGTTTCTTTGCCATACTGCACCTATTTAATTTTTTAGTCTGTTGCAGATGTGTAGGAGGGAAGGGCTATGTCTATCATAGTTTTAGCTTGGTGTGCAGCCATTTCATATCTAAAAAAAAAAAAAAAAAAAAAAGAACATCATGTAGCTCAGCTTCTCTTTGTGGCACAATGAGTTGAAGTGAGACTCTCATTGCAGTTTTGGAAGATCCATGACATGACTTCTGTTGCAGAACCTGCTGGTATAAGCAGGAAAAAAAATGTTGCTATTATAGTAGGTGCAAAAAATACATAGATAAATATTCTCATTAAAGAGAATATATTCTCATTAAAATTTACTTTTCGCTTTTGAGGTTTTAGGAAAACATAACTAGATATTTGGAAGCATAACATTTTTCCAGAAGATTAAATTAGATTGAAAATAGGACAGTGTTTTGGCCAATATTCGTCAGTGTCCTCTTTGACATTTTTATTCATAGACCCAAGACAGGCAGTGCTGGTTTTGGGTAGAAACAAATAATACTAAAATGCTAATAAGAAATTATGAGAGAATTCGGCTAATGGGGCATTTGACTTCCTTCCTCTGGCTTGAAGACATAAATGTTTTGCAGGCAGCCATCAACAGAATTGCTTCTTACTGCGGCTGGGTAAGCATTCCCCAGCTTCCCACTTTATACTGAATATAAAAGATGCTCTACTATTGGCATGTTCTCAAGAGTCCTCCATTGCCCTGCATCACAGCACCAAAGCCTCCACAAGCATCCAGGGGAAGAGAAAAGTTCAGTTTGTGTGGGAATTCATCTACTTGGATGAACTTTTCCTACCACCCGAAGGCATTTTCTGCAGCACTACAGCTGCCTTTGGATTTCCTCAAAGGACATTAATAAACATTTCTGCAGGGACCTGTACCTATAGCACCCTTTAGATGAAGGTTTTGCATGATTCACATCCTCAAAGAATTCCCCAGGCCGTTTTCTCCCTTTCTAGATGGGAAACCAATGAGTTGGAAATTATGTGATCACACCTAATTTTCAAACATTTCAACCTTGTGCTTTTTATTGCTCCAGTAATAATTTGAAGAAATTCATCATCCTCCCTCAGATTGAGATTTCTGGGCACAAGTCACAATCAAACTGCTCTAATCCTTCAAGCTGACCTTTCAAGTTACGTATTAAAGTTGATTGCATTTTTTGTCGCATCAAGCAAATTAATTTGGTCAAGATAAGAACCTCTTTTGAATCTTTTTTCATTGCTTCTGTGAACCCAAATCTGAAACTTGGGCGATGGGGGTGGGGGGTGAGGGGAGAGGGTGTCAAGGCTGAATAATACACTTGTTAAAGGTGTCTGCTCCTTGTCATACAAATCTTTTCTAGTGGGTTCGCTATTTCACCCTGTTTACCAAGAAAGGCAGGCTGTGCTGAGATTGCACAGCGCATTAGGTGACCAACAGGGAAGTCTGAGCGGTGGCAGTGTAGAATGCTTAAACTATTTCGACATAAAAATGAATTTGTATTTCAGAATATTTTTTCCCTAAAAGCAAAGTTTTATGGCATATCTTGATCAGCTGACACTGCATGACAAAATGTTATTCCATCAGGTGCATCCAATCATTTCACATTTTGCAGCTTTTCCCCATAATTGTACCAAATGCCAAAAACAAAAATAAAATGGGTAGCAAGGTCCAGGACCTATCAGTACTACTAAGGGTTGAAGAAACTCCCTTGGCTGAGAGAGGGAATGAAAGTGCCCAAAGGTGGAGAAAAAACACATATTAGGAAATAGAAGAACATGAGGACATTGAGACTTGTCTTTCAAATTCATGTGAGCATTCAAGTTTTACAGTACTGAAGAACTATGTGGTGTAATTAATATGCTATTCATTGAACATTTAACTAAGTTATAGTTACTGCATGTTCTGAATTCTCATGCATACACAAGCATTAAAGTAATGTGTTCATCACAATCAGTTACCAGCTTTATTTAATTCATACTTTTAATATATCTATTTCAATAATTAACAACACTAGAGCTTGAGGCCTTAACACTACCTTAACCTGGCATGTACAACAGGTAAATATTGAACAGCTACAGGCAATGTGCAAAGAAATCGCTCAGTGGGAATTCTTTAAGGCAGACAGTGGAGTAACTGCCATAGCTTTGAAAGCAAATTTTCAGTGGCTTTCAAGTTCCTGTAAAAGACAATATAAAATTGTATGAAATTCTCCATAGTATTAAAATACTAAAAAACTGAGCAGGATCAGCTGTCTTCCAGGAAGACTGAGGACCAGAAAGATTCCCCAGGGAATAAACCTACCCAAATAGTCCATGTGTAACTATATACATAAGACTGTAAATATGTTTATATAGGGATTTATTTTACCTCTCATTAACATAGAAGTTTACCATAAACAAGATTGGTTTGCCTGATTTTGTACATATCTCTAAATGTTGTACATACAATGGAAAGATGACATCTTTCTTCTTTTCCGATTAATCTTTGTCTTGTGGAAAGAGGGTCCCAACAGTTTTCTTTTGCTTAGCAGTTCTTCCTTCACCTTCGTGGTTATGACGTGTGCTGTTTTGATAGTTATGGCAACCAGTAATGGTAATGTAAAGGAAGCATTGTCCAGGGTTTTTTTTCTTTATCAACTTCATATTGTCAAACCAGAGAGCACTCTCTTGTTCTTATTCCTTTTAGACAAAAATGAGGAGTGTATTTCTCAGAATCATTTTAAGATCACTAAATCTTAATAGCTACTACTAATCTGCATCAGATGCTCTGTTTAACTGCAGGTTGACAGGGAAATCGGTGGGGTTTGTATCATTAGACTGTTATTCCTTTTCTGCACTACTAATGTTAAATGAGTTAGGATCAGAAGTAAAAGAAACTGAGCAATTTGTCACAAAATAAACACCCATCCTTGGGAAATTTTGAGGAGTAGATGAAGTATCAGCAAATAATTATTCATAATTCTTGTTCACACATTGTTTGGAAATAGCCATCTGTATATTCAGCTACTATAAATACCTGCATATAGTTTAAATAATATATAGGCAACATAGTCTAAGGCATAATTTTTTTACAAATAGCAACAATTACACACACTGCTCGCTGGATTATATACTAATCCACTAATCACCCACAGAAACTGTTACTCAAATGTGTGCTGCCTAAGTTATTTTGATATCTCCTTTGAGTATGTTCTTGTCAACCAGAAAACATCAATATGGTTAGAAGGAAACGATTTTCAACTGTCAGTCAATAACAAGTTACTACATAAAAATAGCAAAAGTTAAAAATGAAATATAGATTAGTAAAAGATAAATTCCCTTTATTCCCCTGTCTCTGCCACCCCCTTGGGAAGACAGAAAAAGAGAAAGGTAAAGTATTGATAAACTGAAATTTTAAATATAGGTAGTTTCTGTGTAAAATAAAGTAAGTTGAACTCCACCATTCACTCATTACATCCCCCCTCTTCTGCTTAATCTCTTTACACAGAGGCCTTCCCTTGGAAGTGGAACTTCTGCCTGAGGCACTCCCACCATCAGCTTTATTGGTTATGAATGGCAGACCCTGCAAACAGAAAAGGTCTGCCCTTAGCTCACTTATAAATCCAGTTCCCTTCATACAGCAGTGCACCGGAGTACTTTGAGTTACTGGTTTAAATCAATTCATCTTGATGCATACCACCTTTTTACACCCATTTAATGAAATGATTGATTGTTATCCATAGGTCAAAGTCTCACATACAAAAAAAAAGACTAAAAATTTCTTGTGTTACTATTGATCTTTAGTATTTGAAGAACTGGATGGTCACACACCAGACTGCTGCTAAAAGAAAATGGTGTAATACGTAATGACTCTGTAATGGATACTCTGAAATCCAGCATGAGATTGCAGTTCATTCTTCTTAGTGCAGCTGAAAGATATGACAATTCCAAAATATTAACATACAAACTGCTTCCTGAAATGCTGAGTGCTCGCATATTAGGCAGTTTAATTTTTCCTGCAAAGTCATATTGTTTAATAGCTTACACAATTCTGCTCGATGGGGTACTACAAACACTGGAAGGAGAAACAGACTTTAGGAGAGGTAACCTTGGCAAATGAGGTACCTATTCACCAAGTTCGAATATTAACCAGTATTAGATTATTCCAGTTCAGACTGTGTAATAAATAAATGACCAAAAGTTCATGATATTGTAACAGTAGCTTCTTGGTGTTTAGTATGATGCAACACCTTCCATCACAAACCATGTGATTTTAGCTGTCAACATTTTTCATTTAGACAGGAAAACTTTCAGCTCCTGTTAATATGTGTATGCCTCTCAAAATATTTTCATTCTTAATTTTATATTATTATCTTATTATTTTATTCATATTTTCAGTCTTAACATGTTTTTAGCACTCAAATATGGCTTCATGGCAGTGAAAAGGTAGGAAGAATATTTGATCAGAATGCCTTCACATACCATTGGGGTTTCTTCTTCAAGGCATTACCATCATTTAAAAGAAATTTCTGTGCTTCAGTGGGACAGTATAAATCTTACTCTCTTCTTGGCAGAAGTAGCACATTCTTCTCTTCCCAAATATTTCCCCCCCACACATCCAATAATCTGGGTAAGGAGTCACTTCCTCTGGAGCAGTTTTGTGGTGGTTTCAGGATTTTCTTTTTCCAGAAATTAATGTAAGAGAAAGATACCAGAAAATGTTGTCTTACTGGATAGCTTATCCTTTTACAATTAAGGACTATATTGACTCTGTTCCAAGTAAACAAATCTTTTTGTATTTCATTGTAAACTGGAAATTCAATTAAAAAGTTATCTTCAACCTTTGATGCTGAATATTCTGTAGCCAAAGAAATTTAGAACATTTGTAAAAGCAAATTTATTTTCATAAATGTTTACAGAGAGAGAAGTAATCTCATTACTGTATTGTATTGCATTGACACAGGAAAAAAGAGAAAGACAAACTTTGGACCTACGTGTTACTTGTGTCAAAAAAACCTTTTGTGACTGCTGATTATGGGTGGGTAATGAGTATATTGTGTTTTTATGAATTTTGTGAATGTGTACAATTTAAGCTTCAGCTCCTTTATGATTCAACTTCTCCATGTTGTCCTTGCTTAGACTAAACAGATGATCATACTGGAGTCACAGGAGTACAAATCTTTTTGTTTTCCCTTACACACATGTTCAGAAGTGAACAGAGGCATTCAAAGAAAATAACTTCTGAGAAATATGGCCAAAACCTGGGGGATGGAGGGGATGGGAGAAGGTATTGGCGTTTGTAGACAATTAGGTAAAAAGGGCAATAAAATGATTAATTTTGTCACATTTAGTCATGTAAATCAATGCTTGAGTTAACCAGACAGAGAATGCTTAGACTGGATAGAGAAAGCTGGATTTCAAATGCTGATATCCTATGACTGCCTACTGATTTCATGAGGTGAAGTGTCCTGGACATATATTAGAGTCTGACTTTTTAGGTGCAGAAAATATTCCGCTTTAGTTAGAGGCAATGGGAGCTGTAGTTGCATTTTATAGCTGAATAATCAGGCATTTACTGCTTTTATAGCCACAGCAGACTTTTTTTTTTAATAAATGAGCACTTAAACTCTTAAATTCTTTCCTGAACTGCTGGAAACATCCTAATACTTAACATTTTATAAAAAAAACAGACCACTCATGTAAGTACCTTTAAAAAGAAAGATTTAGGGTCTTAATAATAGGGCCCCACTTAGAAAGGAAATCTTACATAATGTAATCAACCTGTGATTATAATAATAATAAACTACTTCTCAAGGACACACTTTACTAATGTATACTTGTGAACATGAATAATTGGATTAAAAGTGCAGCTGAAAAATACACACTACAAAGAATGAGTTTGTTACTTTATTGTTAAATTGTAGACGTTCTGCAATATTTCAAGTTTACTTTTAACAAAAGCCTCCTCCATAACACTGTGGATTTGGAGTTGTTCTTTGCCTGGTGGAGGAAAAATTCAAACTGTAACCACGCAGCAGTGTTAATTTGTGACCAAGAGTGATCTGGCATGGACTGCAAGAAGGTCTGACTGCAGAAGGGGTTAAACTGGCTGGAAGCAGGGATGCCAGGGACAGAACAACTCCCTGCAAGAGAGTCAAGTTTGTTGGTGAGATAAGAAATGCCACCACGTTTTCTTGTAGCAATCGATCGTGCAATTCGAACACTCAGGGACCACCTTTGGTCAGCAGAGATAGTGCTGAGGGATGAACCCAATGCCAGGCTGATGGATAATGCCTGATGCCAATGCTGATGTGATTGGTGCTGGTGCAAGTGTATATCAGGAATCGGCTTCTGCCACATGTTATAGATCAGGTTATGGTGGTAGGACTCTGTCCAATGCATTGTATTTAAGCATATAAATTCCCCAACACTGGGATATACAGAATACTAGATGTCTTTGCTTCCAAGGAGGTGATGCCCAGTTGGGATTCACTTGCCTGAACTTGCCAATATCCACGGGTGCTGAAGCTGTGAGGTTTCACACTCCTATGTATTCATGTCAAGTGATCAAATGAAGGCAGGTCCACTTGGACACCAGCTGCAGGAGATGCAGAAGAGAGCAACAAAAGCAATCTGAAAAACACAACTGCAAGAATTAGTATTTTTTTTCTTGGTAAAGACTGAAGATAAATGTGGTAATGGCTTTCAGACTCTTCCCTCTTTTTACCAGGGATAAGACAAGTAGAAATGGAAGTAAATTACAGCCAAAGACACTAGGAGAAGAATGTTGTGACTGAAAGTCTAGTACAGCACTGAAATGAGTTGTCTGGGGAGGTGCCGTAAAACCCCTGCTAATGGAAACTCTTAAAACCAAATTAAAGGCATCTGCCAGGAAGGGTTCTGGAGTACCTGACTCCACCTTGGACACTCATCTACTCTCAGCAGTCCATGTAGTATCAATATGTATTTATGAACAAAGTATAGAGAGCTCTTAACTGAAAGGCAGACTTGTGAAAAATGACAGAAAGACATAACAAAATCCTTACTGGTCCAGACTAGGGGGGAGGCAAAGAAATCCAAGTGGGAATTTTAATGCCACTGAAACAACATGATCAGAATCACACATTTGTAAGTTTTAAGGTATAATTTCCTTCATATGAAAAGAAATTCTACTGAATAAAGTAAAATTGTAAATACAGTTTTCAAGGTGTAGAACAGTGCTTTTTTAATGACTTTCAAAGATAATGTAACAAATACTAAAGGTAGAAAAAAGAACAAAAGTATGCTTACTGCAGAAATCTTACTTTCTGTATTACTGCAGTAACTCAGCATACTTTACTACACTCTGGACACAGTCCACAAAATTACATTAGAAAAGCAGGTTAAATAGGTTAGGGGTTTCATTTACATAATGCTTGACGTTCAGAAATCTCTTCCAATTAGTCGATCGCTTGCATTGTGAAATGGCTTCCTATAAAATTAGGAGTCTTAGTTGTCAAGTATTAGCTAAGTATAATTCAATTAAAAAGTAATGAAACCACATTATAATATTAAATGAAATATGACATGCATTTTTGCCAGGGTTGCAAATTTTCATTCTTTAAAACTTGCTAGTGTGTGTCTGTCAGATTTTTTTTTTTTTTTAATTTAGATAACATTTTAGTAGTTTGCATGTTCGAACAAGAAACGTTCTGCCCACTGCTAAAGCAGCTGAACAAAGCCTGTGTACTTAAGATTTTGTTCCTTAATGGCAAATTACAGTGTGGAGAGCCAACACAAAAGCTTTCTACCACTGCCAGTCTCACATACGAGTAAAGGCAGCATTCATGGTGGAAAGGAGTCTGTTTTCCATTCTGCTATTACAAGCTGCCAGAATGGCATCTTACAGCTCAGATGCCAGTGCATCAATAACCACAGTTCGGAAGCTGGATGGTCTCATGCTGGGAACAGGACCAGCTCTTGCATGACTTCAGGCTCTATTTCTGCCTCTCTCTTTAATTCTGCAATGACTCTAGTTTAGGGTGTCCAAATAATTTGCCCGCATTATCTAGATGTTTATGACTCTTGCATCCATTGACTCTTTGGAAGACAGCATATTAGTTTGCTTAAAGTACACTCATTTTGAACAGAATAGTAGAACTTATTTCTACAGACATTTTCATTAGAAATTCAAATTACCTGTTTTTTCTATAGGACTTTCCTCTACCATAAAAGACTATTGTTTGTATTTTAAATAGACTGTCACATAACCATGTAAAATAGGCAAATAATTGCAAGAACAGAACATTCTGAATGCTGCAGGTACTAAATTAACATTTTTGTCTCAGAAGGTTGTATCAGAACAATATTTAGCAGATTAAAATAATTTCTTTTTCTGCTCTGTTGCACACAACCTTTTAAAGTACATGCAGCACAGATATAGGTTTCTGTATGAATTGCAAACGACCTTTTAAGATTTTAAGCTGTAGCTTATCAGTAGTACACCTGCTGTAACATCTTTGCAAAGTTTATTACTTTTGAGCATTTTTCATTCACTTTTCTTTAACTATTTGGTATTCTTTTAAAGTAACAGACCTACAAATCTGTGCATTTTGGAATGTTTCTTCTGCTATAAGAAAAAGCTCGTTAGAAAAAAAATAAATGGTGGCTTTATTGATTCTTTTTCAATTTAATTTTAAATTTTTCATTCAAAAATACTGTTAAAATAAATGGTACAAGACACTGAGTTTAGTTAGTACCTTTAGAGGGATTTGTGTAGTGAAAAACGCTACATCCCTCTTTCCGGTCTCACTAGAGCTGATGAAGCCAAACAATATAATCCTTAATGGTTAATTCCTCTTTCATATAAACGCTGCTCATACAGAACTGTCTCTCTGTGTTCCTCTTGGTAGTTTTGGCTGGTATGAGAGTTGAGCATTTAAATATTTAAAAAACTTTTTTTCTTTTTAAAATTCAAGTGACTATGCTTTAACTATGTACACTCACTTGACCAGGAAAATATTGAAATAATTTTTTCCTATATACCATGGCAAAGAGCTGAAGGGAGTTGGGAGCAGGAGGTAGTACCTTGACGCTTTTCAGCTGCAGAGATGGAGTGGCCTTTATGTCCCGCACTGAGGACTTAAAACTGCACAAAGTACACAGCCTAACTCTGCTATTCACCTACATTTTTTCTGCCATGTATTGCTAAGTAAGTAGCTCCCAACAAAAGCTATTGCTTAACTATGTCAAAAGTTATGGTGGACTCCATATAAAGGATCTGATAGACCAATACCTTTTGGTGCTGCACTAGTGGGAAAGGACTGGCACTTAATGACAAGTTTCAAGTTGCTTTCAGCCATCTTACAATGAGAGGCTGCTCACTGTTAGCACATTTTTATAACGATATAAATGCGTACATTTTTAATAAAGACATATCTCAAAGAAGCTATTCCATTTTCTTTAGACTTCCCCTGGAATGGCAAACTTTCATTAGTGCACTTAAGCTTCCTTCCAAAGTGTTCTTGAAAAAATTATGAGGATAAGAACAGAAAGCAACTGATTGCAGAGAAGCTCTGCAATCTTAACCATCAAACCCTCTATGTAGAAAGTTCTCTAGAAAGACTTTGTGCCATGCTCTAGAATAATGTCACTCCTAAGTTAATGATCAGATGCTCTCACCCTCTTTTACAGGCATGGGATAAGGTGGGTACACCCTATAGGTCTATGGTTAGACTTTCATATAAATGAAGACTTTCAATACCATATGAATGGGGGAAATATATGGGGAAAAAAAATTAAAAAGAAGAAGAAGAACTTGTTTCCTCTATCATTGTTATCAGCTGTAGCAAGAAGCAATCAAGGATTTTGTACAGCTCTGTGGATAAACTGCATACTAAGGAAATTATTTTCGTTTAAAGTGATCCAACAATGTAGGGGAAAGGCTGTTTCATCCCTCTAAACATTCAGCAATAACCACTCATGATTCAATGAACTTCTCTCCCACCTATGCTTAGTAAATGATATGACAGTCACGTCATAGCTCTTCAGTTCAGATTGTATGAAACACCACATTTTGTCAGAAAGATACAAAACTAAGATGTGTGTGGAATAAAAAATAAATCACTCATTCAATGAGTACATATACTATTTACTAGGAAAGACAAAAGAGAAATTGAGTTCAAATTTCTATCTCTTTAGTCTATTCCATAACCATCTTTTTCTGCCAAATATAAAAATATTAGCATTCAAACCACCACCAGTGCAAATAAAGCTGTGACCTGTAATCATCTTACAGAAAGCAGGAAGAATGCTAAGGTGGTAATATTCTAGTTTTTTTTCCAATGAAGTATCATATTCTAGTTAAATTGACTACACCAGGAGCCTGAATATCAAGTAGCTCACTAAAACATGACTTTTCCAACAGCTTTTTATATTTCCAAAAGACAAAGTTAATGCCTTTATGATAATTCCTTCTATTTAGCATATTTAAGTAAAGAGTGCATTCATCATCCATTTTAGTAATTGTGGGAAATTACATAATCTTGTTCAAAAAGGCAAAAAGCCAGACAAGATACTTCTGATCTTTAGGTTCCAGAAATAGCATGAAGGCATAAGACACTGCATGGCCTATAAGCACAGGAGATAATGATTGCAATAAATCTGACCAAGTGTTGAATAATTAATGTTAGTAAGGTTTATGAGGGCTTCCCCTCCTCCCTTTTTCCTGATACATAGTCAAAGCTGTTCTCCTTCAGCTGTGTAGTAAAAGCAATGCAAAAAAATGAAAGAAAACAAAAAATAAAACCAACTCTCCAACATGTTATCATATTCTCTTCATATTTAATAAAAGGGTAATGAGAAAATTTCTGATCTAATGTTTTTTCCTTTCTTTGCAGAATATTTTTCCAACTTACTGCTGTTTAAGGAAGTCTTACTTTGCTTTGGCATTGGACAGAAATCCTGTATTTTCTACCATGAACTCTGCAGAATATTTGTTTTCATTTGCCTTATATTCTTAGTAAACATGTCCATTGTAAAGTTTTTGTTTGCATTTGAATTTCTTAAGTCAGAGTCATCTGTCCTGTGTATTTTAGCATGTTTCCCTGGTGTTTACTAATTAGCTGTCTTGTCTTTCTTTCTTTCTTGGCCTTACATATGGCATTCAGTTTTAATTTCTGTGTAAAATTTGTTTTGTCTAGAGTATGATTTACTTGATTTCAGAACAATAACAAAGTTCTAAAAAATTAATTAAACTGATTTTAAGGCCATAGAAATTATAGACAGACAAACTTTTTTACATTGTCTGGTGAATTCCCACATTTTTGTAGGTCAAATGAATTTTTGAGCATATTTTTAAAATAATCCCCAGTGTGCCCTTTCTCAGAAAGACAAATGGTCATTTATCACTTATCAGGTGTGTTCATCATACCTGCTCGTCAAATATGTGCTTGTTAAAACTGAAAATATTAAACCTTTTTTCAGATGTATGACTACAAGGTGCTTCTACAAGATATCTTAGCAACACATTCTTCTATCATCTGGTCTAAGAATGCAGGAATGCAGGTCCTTGATCACTTGTGTGCATAATGTACCTAACAGACGTCACACACAACCATAATTGTTTTTTCCAGTGGGAGCACTTTCCTCACTTCCTCTATATTTCATTGTCCTTTTAAGCTATATCTCCGTCCTTATTCACAACTTGCCCTTTTGCCACTTGGAGTAACCTTTGCCATGCTCCAAAGATTATTACTGTCCTTATTTTCTGGAGACTAGGGGAAAGATCTCCAAATTCTTAATTCATCTCAGTCATTTTTTTCAATTTATAGGTATAGGAGACCTTCTTGGGAGTAGTTAACAGCCATCAGGTATTGCAGTCAACCATGTTTTTTCTATTCTAGAAATGGAAAAAGAGGGGTACACTTTGTCCAATGGAAAACTTAATAGCATGTAAAAATTACAATATGCTGAGAAAAGAAGCAGGGGAGAGGAAGAAGAATATATAGAACATTAAGCAGTACCTCAGAGAGTTAAAGACAATTTCAGGTAGGCCAGTGGCCTGAAAGTTATCCTTTATAAGTGGCCAAAGGGAAACACTTTATTTCTTTATGGTAGTCTGGTTTACATAAAGAGAGTCTAAATCTATGCAAGGCTCATTATACCAAGGACTTGAAAATTAAATTTTAATTGAAATCTGGTAACATCATTACCAATGTGAAAAAAAGTCATACACTCATACATACAAAAACAAAACAACTCTCACTCTTTAAAGTGCACATTAAAAACAAATTATGTCCTCAAAATAGGTAATATGGACCATTCTCTTTTGAGGACAAATTTGTTTTTAATGTTTGTTCTTGGTTTTCAGCACAGCAATTTGTAGTAACATTTGTAATGAATTGTAAACTGAAAATGTCTCTCAAAAAAGGGAAGTAGAGAACAAGTAGAGTCTGGCTGTGAGAAGAGCTTAGTTCTCATTACACTAATGCTTCCTATGTGCATTATTGAGAGAGATGGAAGATCTCTGTGGGGTTATATATTGCTCATTTTATGGAAAAGCTGTGAATACTGAATATTTCAGGCAGATTTCTTGTAAGGACAAGCCAAACTTGCTAAAATTTTAGAAACCAGATGAAACTGTATACCTTTTCCATGTGTGTTTACAAAAATCCCATTAAGATAACAGTACATTTCAATTTTGCATGCCACTTCTGTTCAAGTTTTATAGAATATTTTGCAAATTCTGTAAACCTCAAAACAGCCCTGTTGGACAGATTTTTATCTCGATTTAAATGATAAAGAAACAGTAGCACAAACAGTTTAAAAAAATAGCCTCTAAATTTTTGTACCTTAAGAACAACATTAAAAATCAAAACAGATTTGAAAATATTGTAGTAGCTCACTTGCCCATGATTACAGCAAAATTCATTGCAAAATCAAAACCAATGATCATATGACTTGTTCGTTATTCCTCACTGACACATATTGGCATTTGTTCTTGCATCTGGTGGTATGACTGTGTGGCTTTGCAATTGTAACAATTATTTTGGCGCAGTTTCCACCTCCAGGCCTTTGTGCCATATAAGCACAAAAACATCATTACACTTTCCTTTGAAAAAGTATCTTCCTGCTAAAACATCAGAAAATTATTGTATTTATGTTAAGTTTTCTTTTGAAATATAAAGAATACGACTTTGGTATTGTATATGTTTTCGGTGGTGCTTTTTCCCTGAAATGAAAAATTGGAAAAGTGATGACAACTGATATGATTCTGTTTGATCCTCCGTACTGTAGTTCTTATGCAAATTACTGGAATATACTTTTATTGTGTCTCTCTTTATGTTATCTTTAAAATAAACCAGCCATATCTTTTCAATCTCTCTTCAGAAAAGAGTTTTTGTGTATTAAGTCATTCTAATCATCTTCCTCTGGATGGCTTACACTATTCTGATGTATCTTTTCAGAGCTGGAATATACAGAATGATACTCCAAATGAGGGAAAGTAACTGATTTATATTGTGACATTATATTTTCTGCTGTTTTCTCCACCCTGTTCCTTATGCATCATTACATTTTGTTTATTTGTTCTTACTGTTGCTGTACATTGCCCAGACACGGTGCCAATCCTAGACCATTACATAGTTTCTCCCACAATATCATGTTCACTTTATTACTCCTTCTTGATATTCCTGCAATATATACCTCACTTTTTCTTGTTGTTGTTGGTATTGTTCTTTCCTGTCTTCAGAACACTATGGAGTAAAGAATATTATTTTATATAATTATTTGCTAAAATCTAGTGCCTTTTTACATTCTTCTTGTTAATTAGTTATATTCAAAGATCTAGCAAAGCAACCTCTTTAGTTTCTGTTTTTCTTCTGAATTCTTATTTTAATGGAAGTGCTTTATATTTTGTTTTTTGTCGCATTGTGCTTAGGTGCCTAATAATTACAAATTGTACTTTGTCCAACAACTGTATTTTCAAAAGGGTGTGTGTCCTAGAAGTTTCTCTTCCTTTTATATGCCTGTGAGTAAACCTGTTACACAGCAGTCAAAAAGGAAAAGGTGCAAAGCTTTTCCCACATAGACCACCTGCCAATGGAGTTTGAATATTAGCTGGTGACTAATGACATGGACTTCAAAAATAAAAAATAATTGATCTTTAGCTCATGTCCTATAGCAGAGAAGTCCATCTGGGCCATGCATTAGCTACTCTATTACCAGGACCCTGAAATGATTGTTCTAGTCCCAACAAGATGAAGCAGACTGTTATGAAACAATCAGATGAAATTGTCCCTTCCATTTCAGCATGTGAGGTAGAGGACAAGGCAGAAGCAATACCTTCCCACTCTAAAATGGATTATCCAAATAGAAAGAGTCACCTGCAATGCACTTCAGGGAATGTTGTCCAATTAAGGATAATGGCAAAACTTTAGTTGTCATGATTTTGCAAGGAATTTCCTTTATGAAAGTTGCACTCACATGAAATTGAAAGAAGAAAAAAAGAATCCTTGTTGCTCGAGTGGCACATTTCCAAATAGTAACTTATTTTATATAGAAATGCACAACAACTGTGCAAACCCCAGTTTTTCTTGCCTTTCCCCTCCTCTTTTCCTAAATCTGAGTTCTTTGTCTCTTTCTGGAGCTGAAGACTCGCTCCTTAGCATGTCTCTTTCTTGCCACCCTACTGTGAAAAATGCTCACTGGTTGCTTCGTATTTCTTTGACTGTGAAACTAAATTAAATTAAAGAACAATCCTTATATGAAGTCACCGAAGCATACTGATGCCTGTCTTGCCTCTGCCATTCCGTTGGCAGCATCTCAGTAAACATGCAATAAAAGACCTTGCATCTTCCTACTTGCTGCAGAGAGGTGCTTGACATTGCTATTACTGTCACCATCCACAGAACATCCAGGTTTACAGCTAAGAGATGCCAAAACCACTGAAGATTTTGGCAACTCAAAGTAACGTTTTGCATATTTGCACTATGTTCATCGCAGTGACAGCTGCTCAGACAGATTTCTGAGTCTTTTGCACCACTAGTGCTCCATGTATTTCTGTCCTTGGCAATCCTTTCAAGAGGAGAAAATACCAGCTGTTACTCCTGGCCACCAGAGCAGCAACAGCCTTCTTTTCTCATCACCTCAAAATAAATAACTGAGGCAGGCAACTAAATCTAGACTGAGGAATGGTTTCCATTTCTAAATCGGACTGACAAAATGGTATTAACTCAATGGAGATCTGTGATTCTTCAGTGAAAATAACAACAAAACCAAAAAGGATGGAAATGGTTATGGTTGGGGGTTTGGGGTTTGGTTTTTGTGTTTCTCAAAGTACTTTTAACAGATAGCCAATGCACTTTTTTTCTCCCTCCCACTATATACTCATACAAATCACTGGTGCAATGATATCCCATATCTATAGAAAAGGTAGAAAGATGTCTTTATGCAGGATCATCCAAAAAGACCATTGCAGATCCCAAACTTAATGGTTTTAAAATTCTGCAAATGTCTGTGTCCTCTCTCTGTTTTATATATCAACAGAATATATTTTTTCTGCCCTTACTTTTCATTTTTCAGGCTACACATTTGGGCTACATCTGAACATCATCACTTGCACATTAAATATACTGTAAAAGACACCTCAGAGAGTCAGTCACAACACAGGCATGACTGGAGGCAAAAGAGTTAATTTCCGAATATACCCACATATAGCTGACAGAGATATGTAAATTGACATAGCCATCACTTTCCTACTTTAATTCCTCCTTGAAGGTCCCTGGCTGGTGGCTGGGAGGGCAGGGAGCTGTGGTCACAGCCCCAATTAGTTTATTTAATCAATGACATCAACCTACCATGGGACTGCTGTAAACCACCCTATTAGGATTACGCCTTTCTCTTCCTGGTGAATTTTAACCTTTGGCTTCTTATTGTAACAGCTCAGGTGTTTCATATAAGACTTCTCATTCATGATGTGGCATGGCATTTTGCTAATTGGCTAACTTGGCTGCTAATTAGATTTTACAGTGGCTACTATAAATATACTTTAATATTTGCTTTAGCAAGTGTTTATTATTGTACCACTGTCTTTCACAGAAGATACTGTTAAGTCAATAACTGATTCCTGTTACTGGATAAACAGATGACATTAATCCTGCTAAGATGTTAAACAGATTGGGGGGATAGCAGGAAAAATTAGTAAGAGTGGGTTTTGTTCAATTACATTAGCTACTAACAGTAATTTTAGAAGTAGGCAAATAAACTCCAGGAATCAGCAGAGCCCCTACATATGTAGCAGTAGTTACAAGAAGTGTCTCTTCCAAAGAGTCCAAGGGACAGTGTCTTAATTTTAGATGTATCTGCTATTCCTGCAACTCCAAAAAAAAATTAAATCTCCTTATACACACAAGCTGAGCAGGTTTTCTTCAGCTTGCAGTTCTGCAGTTCTTCTGGGATTAGAAACTGGACCTAAAAATAGGGCATGTCAGAAGTCTGAGTCACTGTAACCCCTTCACGCATGAATAAACAATTCTTCTCCATTTTCTTCATCTCCTTTTGTCACAGCACTGTGGCATCCAGATCTTGAGCATTATACCCTTTACAGGCTCTGATGTTACTGTATTCAATATTCAAATTTCCACTATTTGCTAAATCTGATTTTTTCTGTATTACATGTAATTCTTCAGAAACAGCTCACTCAGCCAAACATTTTGGGTTGCAGGGGCTGATCTTACATTCTTATGCTGCTGGTAATAGAAAGGGGAGTATACTTATCATAACACATTGAAGCTATACATTTGCAATGTTTCTACAGTGCTACTTGTTTATGTGAGCGTCCTATTATATCATAGGATATTATATCATTCAGCTCTGCCTTTCGTAAAGAACTAAAGCATCGCTAAATATTACCTGCTATCTGCCATCCAATACATATTCAGATACTGAGTGATTAAGCAGTCTACAAAACAGCCATTTTTTCTCATTATTGGAGACTAAGAATGCTTTATATCATTTTCAAGACAGATGCAGGGAGACATAAAACTACCAAATTTTGAGTTTACTTTACAGAAATAAACTCTGACTTAAACTGTGTACACCATGTCTGCTTTAGCAAATGCGTAGTACTACTGTTGTGAAAAAATATATATTAAAAAAAGAGTCATTTTAGAAAGAGGCACAATCTGCTTTTATACACCTTAAATGGCTCTTCTGGCATTGTTTTGAAATATATATTTTTGTGTTTCAATTTCATTTCTTTATAAGACCTTATTTTAAAATATAAAAATCTATCAAACCTTGGAGTAAAGCACAGGACACAAATTAAAAATCTAACTTCCAATTTAGCTGCTGCGTATACTACCACACAAAAGGGCCTTTTCTCTCAGGAGGTGAAATCCCAATCTACAGGTATTAATAGCAAACTTCAACTAAGTTGCAGGGTTTCATTATGCCTATCTGTCTTTTGATATGCAAACTAACAACAATCCAAAGTGCCACGTGGATAATGTGCTCTGTCAATGCAGCCAGGAGCAGGAGACTGAATTTGAGGGAAAGCAACAAATCTCGTAGGTAATGTCCTTTCCCAGCTGAGTGCCTGATGTAGTTAATATTCAATAAGCCCAGGCACCTGGCAATGAAAGAATGAAGGAGAGGGATAACCAGCAGTTGGACTGATGGGATCAAGTAGTTTCTATATAGTGACTCCACGTAAAACTTATAGCTGAGGAGAGAGAAAGCCTGGTAGGCACCTGAAGCATAGTGAGAAGTTTGGTTCTTGATTTTCATACAACCAGTGCAGTTCTTTTACAGGATAAAGCAAACACTTTGACATACTTAATAATTTGCTTTGTTTGTCAGTATTTTTTGTAATGGTTTTGAGCAACTTTCACTGGCTGTCAGTGAATTCACTGAGATTGGGAAAGAATTGGGACTGGATTGACACAGCCCTTGTAGATGTCCTCACCTTGGTTGTTAGGTCTTGGGCACAGTTAGTGTAGAAGGAACTATAGATTTAGACCTAATAGAGACAAGTTTGGCTTGTCATAACTTGAGGGTGACCATAAAGGCTAAAAGACACACCTGCCAAGATTTATATACTTGTAGATGTCTGTGCCACAGTAGGATGCAGGACTGATTCCTAAAAGTAAACTGAAGGCTTTGTAAGGTGACTTTCAAACTCCACAATGAGTCTATCAAATGCCCTGGTTGTACCACAGTATGAGTAAGAACAGCTGCTATTTATTACTAAGTTTAGCACTTTCTGGCTTCTCAATTAAAGCCCCGTCTGATCTTGATTTACATTTGCTCCTTATCTGGACCAGGACTCCCAGTTTGCCTCAAGTAGTAGGAATTTGCATAGACTCCTGCAGTTACTGTAATGACCCAGATTTTGACATATCACAATGAAGATCATTTTAGAAATGCAAAGTTAAGCTGAAGTTAAACAAGGAACCAGCAAAAGCAGCCTAAACAAAAGTGCTTGCCCCAGAAAAATGAAGAAAGAATTAAAGAATAGAAAATAAAGATTTAATAGATTCTTCTGACATGTGATAATATATATGTAGACTAGAATATATATCTTTCTTACTTTTATGACCAAACCTATGGAGTTATTTTAACAAATTTGTAATTGCATAGTATTTGTACATCTTTAATGTATATTATGTTTCGCAGCATTTGTTGGAGCAGTTTAAAGCCCAGTCTTCACATGATCTGTACAGGTAAAAATTGTTTGTTTTTTTCTAGTGTAAAAGATGTGTTCTACAAACACATCAGGTCTAGAGACTACTTTCTCACAAAAGAAATCTTAGAACTCTTTGATACAAAGAACTTTCACATTTGAAAGAATAACAGTTGTAATTTGAAAGATTTCACAGATAGGGTAGATTTTATAACAAAAAAATTAAGTTGATAATATTTCAAGAAACAGAATTCACTAACCAAAATGATGCTCTTCCTATTTATATTTTAAAAAATGGCCATAACTTATTAAAAGAGATGTCTGACCATTTCTAGAAGCCATAATGTCATTTTAAAATTTCTTCTTGTTAATTTTATGTTATTCAACTTGTTATTAATCTTTAAGTGTTGAGGTACACTTTTGGAAACAAGAAAAAAAATTTTGTTGGTTTCATCTGTTGAAATCACCTTTTAGATCATGAGAAATCTCTGAAGTTCCTATAGTCACTAGTTTTGCTGAAGTTCTAGGCAGAGGATGATTTAATGTTCTGAACCTGTAGCTCTTCAAAAGATTTGAGTCATAATCTGCATATAACTGGTATGTATGGAAAAATCACATAAGAACTGTTCAAATACAAAGATAGCATAAAAATGTCCTCCATATACTTTGGACTTTCTTGTACAATCGTGATTCAAAAAAACATGATAAAAGCAGTTATTTGACCACATCTAGGTGATGTAACATAAAAAATAATTCCTTCAGTTTCAATCAGTTTGAAATGTGGACAATAGTCCTAAAAGGGCTCCGTTTTTTTCTGAAGGCCAGTAGTAAACAGATTTGGGATGACTGCAAAAGCTAGAACTGTGGGAATTTATAGAAGTCCTAGCTGGTGAACTATCACTTCCTGAAAAAGAAAATAAAAAGTTATCACAGATCAATTAAGCTTAAGGGGAGGAGGCTTAATTAGTTGGCACAATCCCTGTGGTGCCTGAAAGAAAAAAGAAAAATCCAAGCAAAGCAATCATTTTGGGCACACAATTCAGTATTTCTCTTTCTGGCACACAGCAGTATTTCACTGTTTATTTCTCCTGTTTTTCTCCTCTGCAGTGTTTAGAATAAAATGGACAATTTTTGAAGTCTTATCTGTGCAACAATAGTGGTGTTCTGGGGTTGCCCTAAGCTGTAAGAAACTTTTACAGGTGGCCCATGTTCCCAAACTTTGACACTTCGCATTGCTATTTCTCACACTGATCTTTGCAGCTTTGTGCAGAAAACCACAGATCTCTCCAGACTCTAAAACTTTGGTGGTTCCTAAATGTCAGATTGGGCTTCTAATTACAAAATAGGAGATGATATACATTTTTTTCTGACCAAAGCTGTACTTCATACCTCAAATTGTAACCAGTAAGTGAAGGCACCACTGTATAGTTCAGGACTCCAAAGTCTGTAAGACAAAGGGCATGGCCCTAACACACATATTAATCACTATTCAGAAGTACCAAAAAGAAACATTACTTATTATCCACATTAAAGTACTAATTTTTTTTTTCCCCATTCCTAAATATTTTCTGGTTTTTGATATGTTGAGTCACAAGCCTAGGAACAGAAAAAAAAACATTAACCTACCTGCTTTAGGTAGCGGCTGCCCTTTGATAAAATTTCACTATGAATTAGGTTTCTGCCTCCAGACAAGACAAATAATGACTACCCAATAGTTAATAACTGAATATTTCAGAAACAAATTGTTACTTAACAAACATTACAGGAAAAAAAACCACTAACATGAAGAAGTGCTTCTTTTTTGTTATCAAAATCACCAATCATTTTTCGTCATCTGCATATGTTGCTACAGACTTCAGTTCACCTGAGCCTTAGACCTTCAGAATTATAAGCTAGTAATGGCAATTTGGCATTCTTAGCTTTGGACAGAAGATAATATTTAAGGCATGCTGGAGAGAGGGAGAGTCTTTTATTTCTACGCCCTCAGAGGTAAACACACATCTGATCTATGACACATTGGCAGACAGGCATAAAATGATGTCACTTGTTGATTGGATTTTGTCAGGTAATTCACTGCCAAGGAACACAAGTTTTTGTGCTCTTGGCGCAGAAATTATAGAGCATCTTTGCAGAAAGTCTGGGAGTAGCAGACCAGTAGATTACTGCTAATGGTGAAGAGGTATATCTGTATTAATCAGCATGTGCACTGAACAAAATAATATTTTCCTTATTTCTCAGGCCATGTGTATTCCTCAGCAGGTCTGTGACTGAGTATAGTAAGTTAGAAAAGACTGTTTTGGGCACCCCTTCCTGCTCTCAGAGAAGGCCTCAAGGGTGGGAAGGTCAAAAGAAGAGCATACTAGTATAAGCACTTCTCCTCTGCCCTCAGTCAAAAATGCCTGAGTTATTCAGTGTATTTTGTACCTAAGAATCAGGCAAGGCTCAAGAAGTCACATTTTTGAATCAGCTATTTAGGATGAAGAAAGAAGTGATACAAATCTGAAATGGAACATTTATAACACGTGATTGTGTTACTTAAAGGGGCTATCACCATTCATTCACTTTATACAGCCAGTTTGGTGGACTGGGACTTTCAGTCCCAGGAAAAAGGACCCAGAACTTCACAGAGTGAATGCATTTCTGCAGAATACCTCTGCTTGGAAAGCTTTCTTATCTCCTTTGAAAACACCAAGCAAATTATACAATGTGAATTACATGGTTTGTACTAGATGGGATTTCCCTGAGTTTTTAGAAATTCCCACCTATTTTCAATAAAGTTATCCATGGAAATATTAGTTATGTTTATGAGAGCAGAATTAAAACAAAAATTTATTGTTATTAATTATTATTGTTACCTATTTTTATTATAACACAGCACTGTCCAGATGTGGAATGAAAAGATAATTGTGATCTTGATTACTTATCTCTCATTGAGTAGGTAGTCTAATTAATGAATGTCATGTTCTTCCAGGCTGTGCACACAATATAATTACTTTTTAATCGGTGCTTTCACATCTATTTCAGCCAGGCCTACTGTTGTGTCTCAAATTGCTGCTCTTCTGCTATCCCTAGGGAAGAAAGAGAAAGAAAGGGAGCCACAATAGTTCATTAATACGGCAAAATAAGAGATGAAAAAAATCTCATATGTGTATACTCAGCATTTAGTACATTTACTATTAGATCCCATTCTGGGGGAAACAACAATTCACCAATGTTTGAGTATCGAAGAGGTTAGTAACGCTACTTTTGTTGTGAACTTGGAGGACGAACAGCTTTGTACTATGACAGTAACATCACTTGAAGATTGTAGGCTTGAAAGTACTTGTTCGGTAGGGATCAGATAGCTGACAAAAATCTTGACACAGCTGCAAGGAAAAAGGAACAAGAAGCAAATATCTGTTTGCTAATGTAATAATAACAACTAAGCCATGACGACTGAGGTAGTGCTGAAACTGTAGCTGAAAGTACAAGATCGTACTGTGAAGTGTATTGTCCTCACAACTTTCCTGTATCACTTCAAGTGCTGTCTAGTAAAAATGGAGTATAATAGTTCTGTACAGTCATTTTACTGATGTATAGCCCTGAGTTTAAGCCACTACAGCTTCCTTTCAGTCAAGGAGCTCAGTAACAATGGCAATCCTTTTAAGTACCTTATTGTAAAGAAAATGAGTGTAATTGATGATGAAAGTCATGTATATCGAGCTATTTCCTTGCATGCAGTGCCAGGTGTTACCTTTCCCATTGTTTGGAGTCAGGCTGAGGTTGAGAACAGTCTTACTCAGAATATTTATTTATCAATCTATTTTTTCATGTTCCTATAAAATATTTTTCTCCAGCAGATGTAGATGCTACCAACATTTCTTTCACTCTATTTCTCGAGGAGTATCCTTTAAGAGGGAAATACTGCTTCCAACTGCTTCCGATATCTGATGAACACAGCTTTCAGAAAAGGAGTTTCTAATTCCTGCAAAGAACTTGCGGCAACAAACTAAAAAAAAACCATGCAGAGTAAAACCAAATACACCTATAAGTATAAACAAACATAATGTTTTGGACTCATGCAGACATTTTCAGAGCTGTAAGCCCTTTTCATCTTCTTTTTCAAAAGCAATTTGCCGAAGGGACTTCATAGGCTGCAAATCAAAGGTTATGGCTCTGGATTCAAATAAAAATCCTTCAAAATTTTAAAAGTCAGAAAATATTTGCATAATTTAGTGGTCCCATTAACCTCAGTGGGTAAACTATAATTGTATTGAAATGAATGGGAGCTTTGTTATTAATTTTTAAAAAGCCAATATAATGAAGTGTGAGCTAGTGCAAAAACATCTGCAGGAGACAGAACAAGTTTGATCTGAATTTCAACCTCAGGTATTCACGCTTACGCACTTTGGGAAACCAAAATAAACTAGGTTTTTTTAAACCAGCCATGTGTACTTTTTGACAGATAGGGAGAGCATTAAAGTGTGTAAAATCATGTATAAAGTAGTAATACTAACAGATGACATGGATGCAATGGCAAAAAAGGAAGGGTTTATGCACTGGAAAGTCTTTTCTTTGGTCTGACAAGTAATCTACCCTTTATATGTGCAATGTACTTAATGATATAGGTTTAGTCTTTGCTAACTTGTAAACAGAAATAGAAGCAAAATGAAGTTAAATGTTTTAGTGAAAAAATAACAATACTGAAAAAGTTTTAGAAATCTCTAGTCAGGGTGATAGAGGCAGAACAACAGGGCGATGATTCACCTTACTGTTGTCACTGTTTAGCCTGTTGGTCTTTCAAAGCAAGTTCACTTATCGCTGAGCATGAACTCTGGAAGGAATGAAATGATCGTATATGATTTTGTTACGTCAGGAAGGAAATGCCTTTCCTTGGTTATTGACATCAAGGACAGCAGTTACTCCAAGGGAATCCAAAAAACAAATGGCCCGTCTAGAGGTCATACCAGCAACATGACAAGTTCAGGCTTCTGGCTTACTGGTGACAGTACGCAGCAATGCCTACGACCATCGAGGAATTTAATGGCATGCAACCTTAGTGACAGAAGAGATATTGAAAGAGAGATTTGGCCAAGTATTTGTTTAAATATAAGCAGCAACACTGTTCATTACAAAATGATTTATTTTCCTAAGTGTTCCTAGTGTGGGGTTAAACAAGACAGATGCAATCACCTCAGACACAAAGTTCTCAAGGAAGGTGTTTTTTGAATTAGAAATGCTTAAGATGAATTATCTGCATTGACAGATCAAGGGGGTTGTTTTTTTTCTACAGGTTAGTTCTTTTCTCCCCAGCATATGTTCAAGAAGACTTTATTGTCCATGAAAGTGAAGGGCAGAGAGTACAGGGTCCAGCTGAACACAGTTTAGGGAAATGAGATGCATAGTAAATTATGTGCATAATTCCCTGTGCATTTATGCTAGTGACAAGGAATCTCAGGTGCGAAAACAGTCAACACCTCATCTGTTCCAAATGAAGTCCTTTCCTGCAGGGAGGGGAACAGAAAAGTAAACAGGCCATTAACTTTCAGTCCAACTCTACAGCACCATTTTTGTTGTAGGATATTTTTTTTTTTTTAATTATGGAAATAGACAAGTATTTGATTTAGAGCAGTATGAAATTACAAAGAGACTAACGACAGCTCAGGATCCAAATTCTCTCCCAGATAGTGCTCTGTGCATTTAATTCTTTGAAAATTTCTAGAAGACCTCAGAAGTGGTTCTTACTGTGGGAATAGCACATGTATCTGTGTGTCTCTGCATTGCACAGTAGGAAAGGTTGGTACTTATTACTTGGGAAAACTTGGCCACAGAGGTCTGGAGACTTACTCAATGTCCCTTAGCTTATGATGTCTAAGTTCAAGAGAGAAAAGAGTGCTTCCAGACTTCAGTCGTAATTTGGCAACAGACGATGATAATTGTAGGCAACTTAAACATGCCTTTTACTTGTTCCCTTTGAACTAAGAAGCCAGATCTTATCCAAGAAATAACCTTGTGTAGTAAGTAGGTTGAATATCTCACTTATCTTTCTCATGAATTCAAACTCCATACTAAACACTCACAGCTGCTTCACGTGCCATAAGAAGCATAGATGTCTCATCGTGACTACTTCAGTGCAGAACAGAAAAGTAGTAAGCAGAATATATTGATTTTCTACCCAAAAAACCCTCTAAAATATTTAAATTTGTGTTTGTCCTTTTGCGCTACCTACAAGATCAGATTTCAGTTTTACATTTTCTCTTACTGGGCTGTGCTTCAGAATGGACATATTATCTACTTTAGGGTACTTAAATGTATTTGTTTTAATCAGGTTTTCTCTTTTAGCCAAAGGCTTGACTACAAAGGATCTTTTGTGCTTAAGAGCTCAAGGCAAAAATGTATACAATCAAAAACCCTTTCTAGATGTTTTGTTTGCTAAATATATCTGAACAGGATTTTTTTGCTGATACCTAACTCCAGTCTGAGTTAGTTGTTTGTATCCAAAAAGGCTAGGCCAGACTTGAAGATATCTTATGAGTTGTTTATTTCCAGGATTAAGTGAACAGCAATCAATAGGGTTTTAATAGCAATTTTAGAGTTAAGAATCTGCAATTCTGCAGAATCTTGTATTAGGAATTTAGCTTTTATTTTAGGATCTGGTCCAAGATCACAACTAAATTTCTAGTGACAGTCTGCAGCCTAAACATCACCCTGTTTTTAGTAAATTTGCTTGTCTCAGGTCTTTGAATAATAATGAAAATTTTAAGCATAAACTATGTGGGAAAGCTAGCATTTAAAAGGCACACCTACTCCTAATTGATGTTTTTCTCTCTCTGCCAAATGTCGGACTAGAAGAATAGGAAAGAAAAATGTATATTAAAAGCCATGAAAGGCTTTAATTTGCTATTTTTAAACACATCAGCAAGAATCTGGATGCTTCTGCCATTTCAAGCATTTACAGAGATCTTATTTTATCTTCTCTTAAAGATGTGTTACAATTGTTTCTACAATTCTGCACTGTGATTTTCTCAAAGGTATTTTACGGTTTTTGTAAGAGAGCAATGGGATATCATTTTATAGTTGCGTTTTTATGAAAAAAATACTAATAGGAGATATACAATATATAAATGCTCAGGAGAAAACTATCCATATTCAGAATTAAACGTGTCATAAGTCAAATTTGGAGAATCAGAGGGAAACATCTTTTACGTACTAGAGATACAATTGTTTTACAATTTTTAGCTTGGCTGGAAGTCTGTCAGATCTGGGAAAAGAGCCTACCTATCATACACTGCAATCCAGAGTTTAAACATAAACATTCTTTTCCCTCCCATTTGTCTTATTCATCCCCTTCCTGCACATGAATAAAGCAGGAGTCCTAGGAAACAAAAATATGTCATTAAGTAAGAAAAGGTTGTCTGCCAAGCTGGATTAAAAATGACAAGCAAATTTCATTCTACTGAAGAAGACCTTCTATTGAGGTCTTGCTGAATAACAGGAATCACGAACTGTAGTAAATTAACAACAGTATCTAATGTATTCCTTGTCCCTGACTGAGCAAACTTTCTTTTGGGCATAAGCACTTTTTACCAGCCACTTTATCCAGATAACGTTCATGACCATCTATGAAACCATAATCTTCAGAGCTCATTGTAGATGAGAATATTTAGAAATAAGAGAGTGCAATCACATTCTGAACTGTACTGTCAAAAACAATAAAAACATTTTTAATCTTAAGACACAAGTAACCTTTATTAATTTGAATTTAAAGACCTAGAGTGTTCTTTTTAACTTCATGAACATATCCGAAAAAGATTTTAAATGTCAGGTAGTTTTAAACAGCTTTTTCTGTTTTGGTTTTTTTGGTTTTTTTTTTTCCAGAAACATCTACATGTTATTTCCCTGGGGGGGGGGGAAGAACCTAGGCTTTGTCAGAGAGCACATATTTGTTAACACTAGAAAAAATAGATGAAAATAGATGAAACTTTCCAGAAAACCCTAGCAAAGTTTCTATAAAAAACTTCTTTGATGCTCTTGAAGAGTGGAGAAAACAAAACACTTAAACTTGTTACATCTCATTGATTATGTGCCTGACCATGGCTTACTGCTGTGTACTTAGCTGACTACAGTCTGCAAAAGATAATCTGATAATAGGCATGAAATTAAGTGTACCCTCTACACCTGTCTGACTACCATCAATACCTCTCTGTCCCATCTCTTGAGCCACTGTGATGACGACTTCAAACTTTGAGACAAAATTTTGCTGAGAACTGTTCCTAAAACAGGAAATCATCCAGCAGTGTTAGATGCAGAAATCAGTGCAAAGGAAAGGTATAGAAAATGTAGAAATTACACGCAATCTTTTGGAGTCTCAATATGAGTTCCAAGGAAATAAAAAGCTATGTTTTCACAGATGTCTGTTATAAAAGCATTCTTAGAACTTATTAGCATTGCTCACAGGCACAAGTATGTCTATTTAAAGTAAAAATGTACATCTTTCATATTTTCTCACTGCCCAACACATGTAAGAATTCTATCTGTATCTAACAAAATCTTGATATACTAATTTTGTGATTCTTTTATGAAAAATAGTTGATATTCCTAACTTTGGATTTTATTAGCAGCCTATTGTAAAAATGTTTTGTTTACTTTGTTGTTGTTGTTGTTGAACTCTCCCCAAGAAGTAGCTGTCTCTCAGACTACCAGTTTCTTATGAAAACGTGGTGAATGGACATTTTGTGATTTGGAACAATTACTTGGCAGCATGCATTACTTTAATAGACATATTGCTTTAAACTAAGACTCCACCATCTGTTCTGTCCTCTAATTACGAACACAGATGTAATATAATTCAGAGTTCTATCTTATAATATAAGTGATTTAAATCCATGTTTGTTCCCTTATACAATAAACAAAATGTGCATCTGGTAGATTTTTTTGCTTGAATTTCAAAATCAAGAGAGAATCTTTTTCTAATAATATAGACAATATTTTATGGTTACAAGAATTCACATTTAGAGAGTTTATTTAACTATTACTTTTGAAAACAGCTATGCTAAAAATACAAATATTCCAAACATCTCTTGTTTATTTAAATGGAGAAAAGCCATTCCAAGGGTCCTAACCTTTAAGGGACTGGAAGAGCTAAAGGATGGACTGGTAAAGCTTCCTTGTTGTGACTGAAAATCTTCAAAAGAGAAAGAAAGAGAAGAGAAGCAAGCAAAGAAACCACAACAGACAGAAGACTACAAGCTGGCTTTGAGTTAGATCTTTTTAAGGGGTATCTGTAAAGTTAACATAAAATTCACAGCAAGGAGATTCTTTTTTTTGAAAAAATGCAAAAAAAGGCATAATACCATCAAGTTCAAAAGTGCAGGGAAGAAGACCAATAGGAGATATGGCCAGCTGGGAGAAGAAGGAGCAGTACATTGTCATTCTTGTAAGCACAGGGAGGAAAGGAGAGTGCTGGCTGCTCTGTAAACTGCCATGCTCCAGCTCACCCCATCAAGTAGCAGTTACTAACAGGACGTTGCAAACTGGCACCATGAAGACCATCATTCAGACCCTCCTGAAGCCCTTGAGTGTTAGCATTTCCCTCAGCCTGGCCCTACTTCATTTATCATGTCTAAATCCACATAACTACTGAAATGTACAAAATCTTCTTTTGTTCTTCTCTGATTTGCTCCTAGTTTCTGTTTATTTTCATTAACTTTAAAATTCATATGCTATTTAAGCAGCCCTGCAATGGATCTTGGTCTGGAGAACAAGTCTTATGAGGAGCAGCTGAGGGAACTGGGGTTGTTTAGCCTGGAGAAGAGGAGGCTGAGGGGAGACCTCATCGCTCTCTACAACTCCCTGAAAGGAGGTTGTAGCGAGGTGGGGGTCGGTCTCTTCTCCCAAGGAACAAGCGATAGGACGAGAGGAAATGGCCTCAAGTTGTGCCAGGGGAGGTTTAGATTGGACGTGAGGAAAAACGTCTTTCCTGAAAGAGTGGTGAAACATTGGAAGAGGCTGCCCAGGGAAGTGGTTGAGTCCCCATCCCTGGAGGTATTTAAAAGACAAGTAGATGAGGCACTTAGGGACATGGTTTAGTGGGTGGTGGTGTTGGGTTGATGGTTGGACTCGATGATCTTAGAGGTCTTTTCCAACCTTAATGATTCTATGATTCTATGATTCTGTGATCAGTGACGTCTGGAAGACGGGATTCTCCACGGCACCTTCATTAACCTTCTACAGAAGTCAAGCCCCCAAATCACTTATGCAATATAATCAGTTTATCTTATCTTCTATGCAAATAGCAGTTATCTTTGGCTTAAATATGTGCTAGCCTTTACTTTTTGGTACATTGAATGAATATTTACATTGCTCGTAGCTGTTTTTGTAAGTGTGCACACTAAATCTTTTTTAAAAACTTAAAGACAAATTTTTCATAACTTGAACTGTCAAATGTTAATTACAAAGCTGAGATTTGCTGTAAAATAGGAAAAAGAGTGTTATTATATACTGCCTGAAGTAGTCATCATAAGACATACCCATAAGTATGTATAAAAATAAATAAATAAACCGCAATACATACGCACTCAAGTATATATACAATGTATAACACCAACTAGTACACACAACCAAATTAACTTCTAGAGCAGCTAAACCAGACTTTCTCTATGGTTAATAAAGTCTATTGCTAGAAAACACAAAATTAAAACAGCAACACTAGATAATATATGGCAAATTTCATTAGCTCCCTCATTTCCTCTTAGACCAATACTAAACATAAGGAATAATGCCTTGAGTATTTCCATATCCTTGTATTCTGCCCAAGAACAGTACTATTGTAAACCGAAATGCTACTGCAGAAGCTGGGTAAAACATCCAGAGTTAGGGGCTCAACAGCCAGCCCTGGGCATGCATAGTAACAAGTCAGATGCTGCACTAAACCGCTGCACTTCCACCAGTGCCCATGCACTGGATGTTTGGTGAGACACAGCCAGAGCTTAAAAACACAAGTCTTTAATGTTCCTGCACAACTTAGCAAATACCAGAGACATGGGCTTTGTGGGAGGGAGTAGGACCTATGTACAACTAACTCACACTTTGAACACTACCTCTCCCTAGCATCCAGCAGTCTCTTTCAGGCTGGTTAGGGATAAAGAAGTGTTGCAATTCAAACAAGTCCCTTACAAGGATAATTAGCCTCACAAATAAATCTATACTAATTTTAGTCAGCTAACTGGGTGACAGAGCTTAATAATAGAGGAGGTTTCAATGCAGTGCAGTTTTGTAAGGATTTAGAATGTGCTTTAGCAAGAATCAGGTTTTAGCCATTAGAAAAAAAAGGTTGAAAACTCAGTGGCCACTTTTGTTATGTTTAGAACAAGGAAGCCTGGAATTCTTCAAAGAGGAAGCATTACACTAACCTGAAATAAAGTAATTCTCAAATTTTAGGGATGAGATTATTTTATTAGTGATAGGTGATCTGAGAAAAGTGCAACACTTCATTGTGCAATTGGGAGCTCAAGACAGTATCTCCTTCTTTTGAGTCCTTATGTCCATCATCCTCTATATGCCAACAGAGAGCAATACCTGGACCTGTACAAAAGGGACATTGGAGGGATTAAAAAATATCTCTCTCTCCCCTCTTCCACAGAAAAGCTCCATGATAGACATGGGAGGGTACTTAGCCAGCTGTGGTTGCTATAATGCATTCTAAGATAAGTAAGAAGTACTTTAAGAAGCATTTTTGCTGTAAGAAATTTGGTCTGTTCAAAAGTATGGGGGCATTTTTTCCTAAAAGATTTCAAACTTTCTGCCATTTAGACTCAGATGTCTCTTAACAAGGAAACAGAGAAGTCAAGATGTAATAGGAACTTGTTAGGGGTTAAATGAATGCCCAGGCAGGGAATAGAACAGAGTAAGAATAGGGAGCTGGGGGGGGGGGAAAAAAAAAGCAAGAAAAGCCAATAAATGGAAAAAAAAAAGAAAATGCAAAAACATGGAAAACCACCAAATCATCATAAGAGGCTTGGAAAATTCTGCCAACTGTCTAGGAAGATTGGAAATAAGTGATGGAATGTGTTTTGGGTTTTTTTTAATAAAATTTCACTTTTTCAAATACAACAAATTTAAATTTGTGTAAGTGATAAAAAACAAAACTATTACTTCAGAAAGCAGAAGTAGCATGCTGGTTGGAAAGAATCTCCTGTAGACCTTATAGGTAATATGAAATAATACAGAAAAAAAGTGAATATTGCATAAGCACTTTCCCATTTTCCTTAAACTCATATTAGCATAGGATTTTTTTTTCTTTTCAGCTAAGGTAAAGAAAGATGTCTATGTTATTAATAACCTTTACTGCACTTAAATAATGTTTCTGATATTTTCTCCTGCCAAAAACATGAGTATTCCAAAGTAAGCATACAAAATACAGAATTAAAATATATTTAAAAGATTGGGAATTTAAATTACTATATGTAAAGCACATTCAGTGTGTTTATTCAGATCACTTAGTTATCTACCGAGTATCAATGGCAAAGTTTCTGTGGTATCTTCAGCAATAGTTATCATGCTTGATATCTTTGAGATAAAAGCATTCCTTCTAACACAAAAATTATTATAAAACTCAATTTATGTTCAGTTTAACTTTCTCATAATAAAATCAAAATCAGCATAGAAATCCTTTTATTATTTAGCCATTTTCTTCAAAATAAACTTTGTAGATGATTTAGTCACCTGTAAACTAGCCATCCTTGTAAGCAAACAGAAAATAGAAAGGAACATATGGCAAAATGGCAAAAGCAATCTGGAGGAGGGAGGGAGGGAGGGAGGGAGGGATGTTGAAAAGGGGAGATGCCTAATTTTGTAAGCCTATTTTTTCCCCTCCTTATTTCACTATAGTTGGTTGCCATATTAATGCACACCTACTATTTTTAACCAAATATCATACCTAAGTAATTGCACCTATGAACATACGATCAGCTTGACTGGGAGCCTGCCTCTCCAAATTTAAGAGTGAATATCATTGGACATTGGGCAAATTTTGCTGTAACTCACTGAGAAGTTACTAACACAAACAGACCTCTAAAAAACTTAAAGCTTGTATCAGAATGGAGATTGCTGTTCATCTTGCAACAGATGTAATAAAACCCACTACCAGGTGCATACAGAGCAGTATGAGAAAGACACTGTCTGCATCTGTACTGCGATTCTGTACAGGAGAGAGAAAGTATGAGGAAACCTCCCGTAATCTTTCATTTCCTTTGACTTTGGACTTTCACACTTGCTTCTCAAAATGACAGAAATTAAGTAAACTTATAAACTTATAATGTAATCAATAGATTTCTGGTTAGTAGAGAGCACGATACAGTAGGTGACCTCTTTCGGGTGCACACAGAGGGCACTCGCACATTTCTCTAAGCATGCACACCTTTCTGCCTCTTCACATTTTCCAAATTGCAGCTCAGACCTATGACACTTACCCAAAGAAAACGCTGTCAAAACGCAGCGTGATGCTGCAAACCAGCACTTTCAGCACAGGCTGTTCCGTCACAAAATTCCAAACTAGTGCTCGTAAACAACCCTGTAATTGTTCGTGGCATGTCAACGAGCAAAGACTTTGATAATTTTATTTTGGCCGCAAAAAATAGTGAGGAATTAAGTTCATAAAACTTGACTCAACTGTGGATAAAACCCTGGCATACAATTCTGCTACATTGCAGAAACCAATTAAAGTGTTTACAGATTAGTCAACATCTATCCATTCAATTCACATCATCAGTATGCAGTCTGCAATGGAAATGCTAAATAGAAATAAACAAATGTCTGTAATTTATAGTTGTAAAAAGTTGTCATCTGCTTCCCTCAGCTTAGTGGTCTGTCAGGATTTCTTTTCTAAACTACCATACTCAAGAAAGTTTACATATTGCCTTAGAATTTGTCTAGTTAAATATTTCTGTAAACATTATAGCCTTGCAAAGGCAGGAATGTCATTAGATAAAACAAAGACCTTCTCACACTTGGCCCATATTTACAATTCAGACTGGGTCTTTTTTAAATCTTTTTTGAGATTCTGAAGTGATCTGATAAAAACCCTTTTCACCTGATCAAAAATGAACAGCATTCAAAAGGTCAGCTAGGCCTTTCTGTTTATAACAAAAAAACAACAACTCATTCAGCAAAATGTCAAGTCCAGAAATATAAAATCACTAATAGGAAGGAACTTGTCTGGAAAAAACACTTACTTTGCCATTAAACTGTAGTATTTGCTGGCACAAGATAAATTCTAAAGAATATTATATAGTTCATAAAAGGAAATTTTTAAAGTTGATTCAAATAAACTATATTATTAAAAAATTAATTTACTATTATTTAAATTTAAAATTACAAATTTTAACTAAAATATTTTTTGGTTGTGTCAAGTGCCTTAAACAGTGATTAGTTTATATTTTTAAGAAGAATAACATTATTTCATTTCAGGACATAAAGCAATTACTAATGGAAAATTTCTCTAATGATCTTATGATGATGTCCAATTTTCAGTCTTGGAGACAGGACACTGGTATATCAGAATATGCTTGGTTTGGTCTGGGGTATCTTATCATGGTCTTGAGGCAATATCCTGTGAAAGCCAAATTATGGCAAAATAAAAAAAGCAGAGCATTTTTGTTCATGTTTTGGGGAAAAATAATTTTGCTGCATAAGACAATAAAAAATAAAATTGGTTTTAAGTTTCTTGACCTAAACTTTAACCTCTATACATACACATATAACAGCAATACTTTAAAACATAAGGCAAAATCCCAACCTGCACAGCATAAAGACTTCAGGTTTTGTTTTTATGAGCCCTAAGAACGTCTTATAATCAAAGCAGTGTGAGGATTCATGAAAAGGTTTAGCTTACATTTTCACTTTGTATTGAACTAAAAACCCACACTCATATAGCATATGCTGCTGCTTGTGGGAAAACAAAAAAAAAAAAAAAAAAAGGAAGGAAACTGCATGGACAAGCAAAACATCGGCTGTTTATCAGGGTTTTTCTATGTGGAAAAGAGTGACTATTCCATAGATTGATTTCTAAAGAAAACTAAGAGGGCATGCCCCTCTTTTTATGAATAAATATTTCCACAGGAGTAGCAGCTACATTCAGAGATGTGACATGGTAGGAGACAACTTCATCTTCTCTACGCAAAGACACCATGGATGTGAGAGACACACTTGGGTGTCCTGGGTGCCCTCTCCTCCCGCGTCAACCATGCCTCAGGTCCAGTACCAATAATAGCATGAGTTTTTAACTTTTCATATTCATGCTATAGGAAACTGACACTTCCCCGGAGCTGGAAAGGAGACTGCACCAGGATAGCCAGCGCAAAACCGGCAGGCTGGAAGGCTCATGGGGAAGGTAGGAATTGAGGTTTTGCCTGTCTGACAACAGGAACCCAGCTACTTCTTCTGCAGGGAATGATAATCAGTAACCTGTTGGCTTGATCCACTTTCTACAAATAAACAGGTTATTCATTGGCTCTAGTGGAAAACTGGATCCAGTCTAAAAATAAAGCTGATAAATTACTTGGAGAAGCAAAATGAATGGGGCTCAGTTTGAGTCCAGCCTTCCTGCACGGCCTAGGAAGTTTATCTTGCCTCATCCACATTTCAGTTCTCTATTATTTCCTAAAATGATGGTGATACTTCCCGCATTTGAGTTCTGAGATCTCCAGGGCAAAGGCTCTGTTTTATTCTGAGACTGCGGAGCATCCTACATATGGAGAATATTCCTGCCTGGGGACTATTGGTGTCACCATGAAAAGAAAAGCAGTAGAGAGCGGAGGATGGTTTTGTGGGACTTAATAAACAGCATCTGCAGGCTATCTAGATTGAACTTCTCTTGGCATGTCTGGGAACCCTGTAGGGACCTCGTAATTTGTTTCTGCTGACTAACTGATGCAAGTGTGGCTTGTTAACTTCACGCTGGATATTAAGATAAGTAGGCTTGCTTCAGCAGAGAGAAGCAGTAAAAAGAGAAACAAGAAAGAAACTGCTGGTAGTTTACAAAGTATAATAATTTAAAGGGGTCAATATATGGATTTGTGCACATAAATGAAGCAGTAGCCACCTCTCAAATTGCTCCTTAGAAGGAATAACACAATAGGATGATCACATAAAAAGCCCACAGGGCATTTGTCTTCTGTTCAGCTATAATATACAATTTAGGAAAAAAGGGTACTAAAATGCTAACTGTACTGAAATAGTTCTAACCTTAATACCAAAAAAGAAGATCACAAGAAAACCTCTGAACTGGTGATGAAAAAGTAATATTGATCTAAACATGACTATTTAAAAATAAAAAAATAGAAGATGGATAATTCAAGAGTTCAATATACTTTGAAAAGTAACCTTTGAATCAGATCTGTCTGTTGTTTTTTTTTTTTCTCTTCTTCCAGCTTTTGAACACATTCTCAGGCTTTTTATATCAAAGAAAGAAACAACCAAAGCCACAAAATGTGTAAATGCTTTGAAACATTTTATCAGGAGCACAATACAGTGTCCATATCTGCAACAGAAATGGAGAAAAAATGGTAACAAATTGTCACATATAGGGGAAAAGGAGACATTGGATAAGCTCATAATAATTGCTGTGGATCTCTCAAAATTGCAGAAACCTTCAGAGGTAAAGTGACCTTGATATATCTGCATGTCTTGTAAATACTAACATGAAGATTTAAAAAATCAGATAACTAAATCATGTAACTCTGTTTTTCTATATTAAGGAGGGAAAAAAGTCATTAATGCCTTACAGTAGAAAACAAAATATTATGTCATAAAGAAAATTGAATTTCCAAGACAATTTTTAATTTTATTTGTCATTTAAAGTTTTTACCAGAATAATCTCTAGAAATTACTCTGCATCTGCAGACAATTTGTAAATTAATGATTGTTATCAGGAAAAAAGGGAATTTTTTCCTTCAAAGATTAGAAGATTAAAGTCTGTCCTGTGCCAGGCTTCTGGTTTGGCTTCTTGAAATTTTAAATTCAGAATTCATTCCCTGTGAGTTTTCTAATCCTTTCATTTAGAACATTCTACTAAAAATATGCTATTCAAAAGATGCTAATAAAACCAATCAGTAAAAAAAAAAAATCCCAGAAAGTACACAAAGGACTATTTCCTTGCAAGTATTCAGGGAAAAAATTGTTCTGGTAGGTATGTGATTATATACACTATGATATTTCTATTATCTCAACATAATTGTGCACCAAAGAAAAATGCAGCCCTTTAGAATTGTTGAAAATCATAGCACCATACCTATTACTACTTTGCATATTTAGCTTTCTCTAGTTACACATAGATGTAACCCATGAGCACATTATGTTTTCTGCACCTTTGGGTCATAATTAGTAGATCGATTAACTATGGATGAAAACAGAAATCACAGCCTGCTGTTAAATACCAAAGATACATTTCATAAGCAGTGTTACACTTGTAGAGTCAATATCAAAATAACCGAGATATTAGGTAGTGAAATGTCATTATTGCTCAGAATTGTGTTTTATTGCTGCTTAGATGGCTATGGCATGATGTCTATATGCCTGGATAAATCACTAGCAGAAACAGAAATGATGCAAAAGCTTTAGGTTTAACTGAAGGGTGAGAAAAAAGAACTGTGTGTAAACTTTTAGAATGGGAAATGAAAAAAATAAATTTCATGTTAATGTGTCATAGTTCATTTTTTGAAGACATCAAAACATTCCGTGCTATTCTTTATTGGTTGCAATAAGCTGTAAAACATTATTTATAAGACAGTTTTTATTTATAATTGACTACAAGATATATATTTCAGGCAAAAGTGTAGGATGACATACTAAAATAATAGCTGGGGAGAGGGAGGGTAAGCTATGCTGTTTTAAATGTTGCTTAGTATAGCTATTTTATTCATAAATGATGGTACAATCTCCTCATAGCAATTTTCTGATGTAGTAGTTCTATCAACTCTTAGCACGAAGAAAGGGTTAGATTCAGTGAAATGCGTGCGAGAGTGGTTTTATAGCCTTCAGGTATTGGCAGCTACAGGCTTCTGCTCCTCGGAGGTGTTCCTTTCCCATTCAGCATGCACAAAACATCTCCAGGGAAGGAATCGGAAAGCACAGTGTTCCTCAAAAACAGATAAAGCTATCATTAAGTCATAAGACTCTATTAGGCAATTCTAACCCTTCCCCAGAGAGCCTCAGTGTAAGGAAAGATTATTTTGGCTGGTGAGGTGGAATGGTAACTAACATGCTACCTTAAAGTCTATAAAAATTACCAGAATCTCCTGTGTTGACCACCTTTTCCAGTGCATTCAGTACCCTTCTTGATTATTCATTAGCTGTTCTCAATGCAGATCCAAAATCAATTTTTTATTCCCCAACACCTGGAAGAATTAAACTGAAAATATGTGTTCTATCTTGTAATTTTAGGATAGAAAAAGAACATTAAGTTTCTCCCTTTTGCTTAATGCATACCTTGATGCCGTGTCTGTTCATCACTTGCCAGCTCCTCAGGCTTGTGTATGAATACATCAGCATGTCATTAAACAGGTAGAAAGAAGAAATACTTGACAGAGGTCTGCTTTGTCTCTGGAGATAAAGTACGACTTTCAGTTCAGCTTCCATTAACAGTTTTTCTTTCTACTGGTATTAATTGGTCAGATTGGAATCTACTGAAGGAATCGTAATTTGTAAAACTTTCTCACTTTGTTTTTCCTTCTAACATTTGTGGTCTGTCCTGGCTTTTTCTCCATAGGTAGCTGGCCTGTTAGATACAACAGTTTCTTTTATGCAGACTCCATTGCAATCACTCACATTTTACCATCTCAAAGCCTAGTTTACCAACCATTCAAATACAATGTGTACAATTATAACCTTAATTTGATATTATATTAATCTATTTGAAGATTAGGTTGTCTCTGTGGAGATTTATGTCAACAGATTCTACCCTCCCATCAGTTCAAATTAAGACCCATGTGTTAAATTTACTAAAATTTTTATTGGTACAAAAGAGAGGTACAATACTTATTAATGGTTCCCTCATTTGAAAAAAAAATTTTGAAAAAACATAGTTCTGATATTATGTTATTTCAGACACTTGGTAAAAATCTCTACTGATGAGGTATGAGATGATCATTCAGGCAAAAAAGCTGAAGATTTTATGCTACTTAAAAACTATATAGATCAAGACGCTAGTGATGAAGTTTAAGCAGTCTGAGGCCTAATCCTCTAAAGAGTTGTTCCCTGTAATCACTTCTTTGTTGGGTGTGACTACACACTATTTTTCAGGCCAATGTGAGCTAGCAGTACCTTATATTCCAGCTCACGGGAACTCAAATGGGTTCTGAAGATAAACCGATCCTCAGCAGAACGTATGTAACACTAGCAAACACCATAATGAAATGGACTCCACACATTATGCCAAAAGCTGACACCTAGCTGTTTTGGGTAAGGCTTGCTTGCACCTGCTCAAAATAGTGAGCTCACATTTAATTGTTGACTATTGACACGTTTTATTATGACTCCCATAAAGTTCCTCAGCAAATGTCTTCTATAACAGTCTGCATCATCTAATCTGTGAGAGTCCATGCTGGCTGCAGTCAAGGTGGAGAAGTAAAACACTGTGCCAGCTCCTGTTCTTAATGGTTGCAAACTTCAGTTTGTTTAAATTTTCTTCAGCACAATTCTATCCAATTTTATTTTTATTATCATTAATACTATTTTTCACATGTTTGAATGCTTCTGATAATAAATTTAGGAGAAAAATCAACCTTTATCTTCATTTGTAAAATTACTTTAGTCATTTTAGTGAAATATTTCAACATTTCCATGCCTGGATGTCGTGGTTTAACCCCAGCCAGCAACTAAGCCCCACCCAGCTGCTCGCTCACTCCCCCCCGGTGGGATGGGGGAGAGAATCAGAAGAGTAAAAGTGAGAAAACTCGTGGGTTGAGACTGTGGGACAGTTTAATTGGGAAAGCAAAAGCCACATGTGCAAGCAGAGCAAAACAAGCAATTCATTCACTGCTTCCCATGGGCAGGCAGGTGTTCAGCCATCTCCAGGAAAGCAGGGCTCCATCACACCTAACGGTGACTTGGGAAGAAAAACACCATCACTCCAAATGTCCCCCCCTTCCTTCTTCTTCCCCAGCTTTATGTGCTGAGCACGACGTCATGTGGTGTGGAATATCCCTTGGGTCAGTTGGGGTCAGCTGTCCCAGCTGTGTCCCCTCCCAGCTTCTTGTGCACCCCCAGCCTGCTCGCTGGTGGGGTGGGGTGAGAGGCAGAAAAGGCCTTGACTCTGTGTCAGCACTGCTCAGCAATAACCAAAACATCCCTGTGTTATCAACACTGTTTCCAGCACAAACCCAAAACACAGCCCCATACCAGCCACTATGGAAAAAATTAACTCTATCCCAGCCAAAACAGCACACTGGAGCACGTACTGAAACTGGGCAGAGAGATCTGAAGTACGTCATTATAATTCACCACCAAAAAGCCATTCCTACTTGATCTAGAATAATTCTTTCATTCACTGAAGATGGTAAATACTTAGTAAAGACAAATTCCTTTGACAGACAAATTCTCATGTAATCTAAATTTAGGGTCAGTTAGTCTAAGCTGAACATTTTCTACTATGGTCTTCCTTTCTGCAGAGTTATAGATGTTAGGGAATTTTACATTTCACATGCATACAGTTCCTATATGAACACAGCAAACACCTGACAGAGTTGAGTCAGATAAAAACAGGCAGGGATTCTTCAAGGATTTAGCATGAGAGTACAGAAAAACTTGAGAGAATGAGGATGGAAGGAAACCTCTGAAACCCTTGGCTATTAAAAATCACTGAACCTGAGGATGCAGATGAAAGGTTGTTTAGGCTAATGAATTTGAGCATATTTAAGCCTGCTTTCAGGAAAAATAGGATCCAGTGTTTGTCAGATTTGTTTATCAATCATCAAAAACTCAGCATTTTCTTGAAATCCTATGCCATCATTCTAAGTGTCTGTCATAAGTCCTTTTTAGGTGTACATTAAATACAATCTTACATCATGCCATATTCAAGAATAAGGACTGATCTACAGCAGTTTGAGCTTTTTCAAATTATGACTGTCAGTGCAACTGAAACAGCCTTTTTGCACATTTTCTGTGTGTAATCACTTTTGTTATTTCATCTAACAGTTGCTCATATTTCATTTGTACATCTTTGCAGAGATGTGAGCTACAATGTACTAGGCACTTTATAGTTGTAGTGAAAAAGTACAATAATAGCATATTCCTTATCGCAAAAAGCTTGCACTCAAAATGTATGGCAACAGACAATGAATTGAAAAACAAATAGGGGGTATGACATGAAGGATAAAATGACAATGAAGTGATCATGATGAAATAACTCTTGTGGAAGGACCTGGAACAGAACACCTGAATGGTGTTTATTTTGTTAAAATCACAGACACCATTTCAACACACTACTATTATAGTATATTTTGGCCATGACTATATTCAGCGTTTCATGATGTTTTGGCTAACACCAGATAGGAGACAATTAATTTTATTGTGTAATGAAACAATCCAGCAAATAAAATATACATTATAATGGATGAACTGGCATCCAATGCAAAGAAATACTCTGATAAATCTTCTGCCCTGAAGTAAAGTAATTTCAGTACTGCATTACTTCTATTTTTTCATTAACTATGGATCTGTGACTGTTTGTTGCTGCTGTAAATGGATTTTTTTCATCATAAACAATTTTTCTTTCCAAGTGGTATAATCAGAAGGAAGAAAAAAGAAATAATACATTGAAGAAGAGGAAAGTAGTGTTGGAGCAGACAATTTAAATTTAAATTGATATGATTAAATTTAATATGATATACCAAAAATAGTGATTATGGTGAAGAAAAGAATGAGACAAAGGCTTAAGGCAAAGTGAGGCTGAGGTGAAGTTAGAGTTTATTTTCATAGTTGTTATGAAAATAGATGTCAGAAAATGTGTCCTTCCTGATTTTAGGAGCCGATTTCATGTTTCATCTGAGAATCATCTTTATATGTAATATGAAGTTACTGATCCATAGTAGGACCTGTGGCTTCATACCCTAATGTGTTTGTTTCAAAAGATGTCTTAATAGTGTAGCCTTGGATGTATGGAAAAAAAAAAACCACCAACAAAAAACCACAAACTAAATGACACAAAATAATAGAAGGGTGACTGTGTGCTGTTTGTGCTTGTTCATTGCTCACCTGCAGGAAATGATATTTCATCCAAAAGCATTTAGTGAAATCTATAGTATTGTTGTTTGGGGAAAGTACAAGGACAGCGTCCTACCTGAAAAGTCATGCTTACTGAAACGTTTTCCTTCTCCACCCTTAAACTGAATTGTTCAGTAGCCCAGGTTTAAAGGGAGAGATAATTAGCTCATAGGTTGGTGCAAGGAGCGAGCCCTTAAAAAATAGGAAGTATGGCTTTGAACCTGCAAGCTCAGATAAGGGGATTCAGATGCTGAACTTTCTATCAGGCTGCAACTTGTTCTTCCTCACAAGTTTTAAAAGAAACTACAAATACTTCTCCATTCTTTGCATACTCACAAACGATGGAATCACCACTTCAAATCCTGTAGCAGGAAGAGATTTCTAGTGCTTAATGCCTCCTGCTGAAGAGAGCTGGGAAATATTCGGTTTAAGCAATGTACTTGAGGGTTTGTGTATGTGAGCTGGTGAGAGTTGTCTGAGGATATAACCCCAAACATTATGTTTTTTTAAAAAAATCTATGTATATATTCTTATTAAAAAATTGTTATTTATGACAGAGAGACTGCTGTTATTATTAATTTGTATTTCATGCAGTTCGTTCTTACTTTGTTTTGTTAACCTGTTGCTAGTGTATGCAGTTATCCACATTGAAGTATATTCACAAATGAGGGATTCTGACAACAGCTTCTTTGCAGTCAGAGGTTTAAATAAGTTTTTTAGTTAGCTAACATGTAACTGAGTGCTGAATTTTAAGGAAATTTTTCCTTAGCTGGTAGGATTATTTAAAACCCAAAATCTACAAAACTGATTATAAAACTGATACAAATGGGACTGCTGCTGTGCTTAAGTTAAGCATGTGTGTAAGCACTTTGACAGATTGGGTTCTAATCAAGAAAACAGTGAAAAGCACCATCTGCTCAGTGACATTTCACAAGACAGTGAAAAAATTCTGAAGTCTAATCTTTGGTGCGGATGAAAAAGAGATCTGTCCAGAGCAACAAGCTATCACAAAATTAATTTACCAACAGAAACAAGCAATTCCTCCACAGTCTCAGTCTTTTCAGCTTCCTCACATTAATTTTGTAGATCATAAGAAAAATAAGTTATAATGCATCCCTGTTGCAGGCACAAAGCTCAGTGAGGATGAGAAAGAAGTGCAATTTTGTTTTTCCCATACTGTGGTAATAGTGGCAAAAGAAATCAAATATCTCATTTTACATCTAATTTACGAGAGCCAGCTCCAATCATTATTGCTTTGTCTATAGTGGGAATGACATCACTGTAAGTTGCTGCTTTTTCTGATTAGTCAGCCTTGTTTCTGAGAAACATCCATCCCACATGCAATCAGGTCTTCTTAGGGATGAAATCTACCTCACAAATTAAATGACTGAGAGTTGAAAAAACCTGGGTATACATCCACACGTTGCCAGACATTGCTGTGGAGCAAAATTAAATAAATAAAACTACCAGATTGGATTAATGAATTATATTAAAAACACCAATGTTTGAAACTGAAAAATGAATATGAGATCTGCTCCGACTCTCATCATGCACTAAAAAAGAAAGACAGCGAACAATAAATGTTATTTGGTAGTCAGATGAAAAATATGTTAAGTCAATAAAGATTGATCGACAAGCTCAGGTTCAAAATCAGCCTTTGTTGGTTAGCCTCTGGCCCAAACACTTCATGTTTTCGCAAAAGTGAAAAGTTTCAGCAGCCACAGAAGCAGAAACATGCCAGCTGGAACTTGGCAGACAGTTAATTCCTGTGACTCACTGTGTCTGGCACCAGGTGTCAAATATAGAGGGGGAAAAAAAAGGAAAGGGTGTTTTTCTGGCATTTCTAACCAACCAGGCTCACTCATAAGCCTGTGTCGTTCAAGATGTCAGTGTAATGTATCACTAATATAATGAAATATGCACTGAAGTGTACAGATCTTTATGACATATTATTCCTTACCTTAATGCACTGAATACCATGCTATCAGCTAGGGCAATTTTTCTGTTTCTATATATGCTTGGTCATCAAAGGGATAGCTGTACTTAACAGATCAGGTGGCATAATTGAGATCCAGAGTTAATGATATTAATAAGATGAATGGGAGAATTCACACCTTGCAGTGATTGTTTCTGAGTGTCTGCTTGCTCAGGCAAATACCAATGAGCCCTTTTCTTCTTCCATTCATAACGCAAAGGTTGTCTTCATGACTATGACTTCAGTGGCTATGAGCTGAGATACCCTTACTGAAATCAACAGTGAGTGAGAGACACAACAGTGAGTGATTTGTTCTTACTTTTAATTGAAGGATTAGATTTTGAAATGCAGGATGTCACATGTCATGAGAGCAAGACTCAATCTTCTTCTGTCCCTCTCCAAAATATAAGGTATCTCTGCTGAACCCCAGCTGAGGATCCCCTCTAACTATTAATACTGCACTTGCTTCATTACATTTATCCATCTAATGAGCAATATTAATCTGGAGGTTGAACAGCTGATATGAAAATAATCCACATAGCATCTTCATTTGCTAGCATATCAGTGATCCTTCACAAATTATATGGTAGTAGCTAGCTCATCCAAAACTAGGCAGAAAGAAGGAAAATGATGATGGATAAAATGTCTTTGCAAGATGATGTACCTCACCTGCAATTATTACAGCAGATCTGTAGCAGTTATAAGCTAGCAAAATGCCTAAATTCAGTGGAGTTCTATCCCTATTGACTCTGCTCTTACAGATTTGTTACACTTGACTGGTGGAACAAAGTGTCGGGGTAAGACCACTTAAGGCTAATTATTTTGCAGCAGCACTGGTTTAATGGTTCCCAGATTCCCATATTTTTCACCCTCTACTGCTGAGACTGGATTTCAGGAGTGTGGAGTGGGAGCATTCACAGCAGCTTCCCACACCCAGAAGGGTTTTGGCTGGTATACCAGCCCTCAGAAGACAATTTATATAGCAGCAAATATGATACTATCTTAAACTGTGCGGAGGGCCTGGCTCAGCACAAGACACACTCTCTTTAATTGAACTGTGCACTCCTGAACAACAACCTCATGTCCCTGTCTTGCCCACTTCAGCTAAAGAGGTCAAATAGTTTCTCCATCATTGCTTAGAGAACTGCCATCAGACTTGCTAACAAGCTAAGTGTCAAGGATATTTGAATAGAAAGTCCAGCTCATCAGATATCTGTCAGTAATAAATGTGTGACTAAGTCAAATCAAATTGAAAATAAAAAGTTTTTTAGAATATCAGCTATATGTTAACTTCACCAGCATCATTATATCTCATCAGCTGTAACCCTCAGCTGGTTGAAAAATGTTGCAAAGTATATGTAGCCCAAAGAAGGATATTTAATAATATATTAATAATGTTTTTTCCCCGTCTGAGTATCTCTAAACCAATAGAGAAGGGGAGAACTTTGGATACCACCCTTTGATATTTCTGGTTTTCTAAATCACAGACATAATATAAATTCTTCTAAGATTTTAACAGATATTGTACACTCACATGTTTAGGTTTTGAAAAGATTAATCTCACTGTCTTCATTTTGTAAATTTACTGTGTTTTCCCTGTATTAATTTACCCCTCCGACCCAAATATCTCAAAAACATGATCCAGGAATAACCCCACAGCCTATATTATAATGGCAGAATATCTTTTTTGTAATTATTACTGACTACAGCAGTGGCTATTTAGTGACAATTTTATCCTCCCCATAACAAAATTAAACTTGCTTATATGCATATGTTTTTGCTATAGCTTCCAAAAAGTAGCAATATTCTTACATAAAGTTAGTGACCTCATGCAGCATATTAACATCTTCTTCTTACATAATGATTGAATGTCAGTAAATAGTTGGAAACTATTATCCATAAGAATTCAGTATTTTAAAGTTTTATGGATAAATTAAACCTTTCATATGTGACAGTGGGAATGAAATATCTTCATCTTTTACAAAGTCTCATGTAGAATACCGAAATCATGAAGTATTAGTAACTTTCAAATGACGTTAGTGCTAAAGTTGACATATCTAATAAGTGTGTTATATCACCAGTCAAATATGAAAAAATGCAGGTTTTTTACTACTTTCACTCTTGTATAAAGACGACATAAAATCAATTATGTTAGTGATATGCATTAAAATCACACTAGTTATCAACACGTCTCTATATATTCCTAAACATAAGACACTTTTTCCATTCATTGTGATAGGATGCAAACACCTTTGCTTTATACAAAAGGTGCAAGAGCAGTCCTTCATGCAGGATAGAGCCTCTACGAGTTGAGAATATATCTGCCTCAAAAGGATGAAAAACAGATGGGAAACCACCACACGATACTCTGCACTAACTTACGGCAGAGGTCAGTTGCACCTTTACACCCGACGTATATGGATGTACAGATCCTTTCCTTTCCCTGCAGTTTCCATTATAAGGGAACTAGAAGGGACCATTGCAGGCTACAGTCTTTTAGAAATATGCTGTATTCTCCCTCTCAAAATCCTTACCAATAGCTTTGTCTTATTTAACAAGTTGCCAAACGTACCTCAATGTAAGGAGGAGTGCATATGCTCTTCCCAGACAGCATGGACTGGGCATTAATGGATGACAAGAGTGATAGAGTTGACAGGATAATTATTTTTAATATTCTGGAAATATGTGAAGTACAGCTTGCTTTATAGTTGTACTTTTTAGTCTGCCTTGGGCTGTTTATGAAAATATTCACAAATCCTTCAGGTCTTATGAATTATGTCATAAATTATTATCTGTCCAACAGCTTACAATGAAAGTACAATATTCATTATTTACCATTCATCTCCAGATTAAAATGTTATCATCATCTAGTTCTGGGATACAAACTGTGTCACATGAGGTAGCAAATCTGCAGTTAACAATTCCAGACAGCATATGTTTGAAGTGAGCAATTTAAAGAGAACCTATAAGGCTGAAATTGAATGTAAACTTCATAGTGCTAAATAGATGTAGATTATATAGATCCAAAATAGTTTATGAATTACTTTTCATATCTAACAGCATTACCAAAATTGTTATTTTAAGGCCATGAATGATATTATGCATACTTCATACTAATATCTTAAAGAGCAAGCTGGATGCCCTAAGTAGATGTGTTGGTTTGTGGCGAGAAAGAGTTTCTTTCCACTGCCACCAAGTGCATCAGTTCCCAAAATGACACAAGGAGTCATCCTGAGAAATACTGCTGGGAATGAGAAATGGGATGGGACTGGGCACAGGTGTTTGTGAACTACAGCTGGGGGTAGGGGACAAGCAATTTTGGGGTGGCTCCAGGCATAGAGCCTGTACATGGAACATGTACAACAAAAGCAGGGGATATCTGTGTCCACCAGAAGTGGTGACATTGGCTCTCAGTCCTACCAAACAGCCTCTGAGGCGGTGGCTGTGTCACCCTGGGTGAGGAGCACCTTCCTGCCAGTAGGAATATGGGGATGGGGGGAATTGCTTGCAGGGGAACAACCTCCACATCATCAGCCCTTGACTGAGCAACAGGCACAGCATACCTTGTCCGTACTGAGGACCGGGAAGAGTCCACCTTGTGCATATCCTCTGAAACCATCGTTAATAATTCAACTATTAAAAAGCTTGCTCAGAGTCCTTATTTTTATAAAGTAACACTGTTGCAATATTTTGGAATTTATTTATTTATTTTATCTCTTCAGAGAAGAAATCGCTGTGATGTACTTACCAAATGGAAATGGCTGTCAAGAATGAAAAAAGATGGTGGCAAACTTTTCAGCAGGGCCTGTTGTGACAGGACAAGGGGGAATGGCTTTAAACTAAAGGGGGGTAGATTTAGGCTAGATATAAGGAAGAAATTTTTTACGCTGAGGGTGGTGAAGCACTGGCACAAGTTGCCCAGAGAGGTGGTGGATGCCCCATCCCTGGAAACATTCCAGGTCAGGTTGGACGGGGCTCTGAGCAACCTGATCTAGTTGAAGATGTCCCTGCCCAAGGCAGGGGGGTTGGACTAGATGACCTTTAGAGGTCCCTTCCAACCCAAGCTATTCTATTCTATTCTATTCTATTCTATTCTATTCTATTCTATTCTATTCTATTCTATTCTATTCTATTTCAGAATTTATGTCTGGCTCCTCTGTGAATGTTGTGACATGAAAATTACATACATGCCCAACTTTCAAGTACCCCATGTGTTTTGGGCTTTTTTAGATTTTCACTTTGGAAATGTAGGAAATAGATATCCTACAATCTAAATAATAAATCTTTGCTTCTTTGAAGTTTATAATACTCTTTTCTTTTCCCTTAAGTTCAGTTTGAACTGTAGGTGGAATAAAAATCTCTTTACACAGAAAACTGAAATTTGATTAACAGAAATATTTGCATTTCATTTCAATCATTTTATATTTGAATAAAATTATGTTTGTCATGTTGCTTCCAAAACTAAGATGACAATGTCTGTAACTAATTGCAAAAATCCTTCTTTTTTTTTTTCCTTTTTAAAAACAGGATTTGCATTTATAACTTAATGGTATATTATTTACTTCCTTAACCCTTTACACAAACTGACTTCCACATTACATACATTCTTATGTTCTTAAACATATATGCACTACCTGTACAACTTGTGTAGTTCATCAGTTTAATTGAAGTTATCTATGCCCAGTTCACACGATAGTTCAGAATTAAAGCGAATGGAGCCATTTCCAATAATTGGTACGGAAAGGTTCGAGATAGCAAACTCTCTGCTTCCCCTGACCAGGGAAACTACAGTGCTGGTTCAGGACCATCATAGCATCGAAAGCAAGTAGCCATCGTGAGATTAAATATCCTCAGAAGGGATTTGAAAAGGGTTTGCATAAGAATATGTTTTGAGAAAATATGATATAAAGGATGCTGATACTGATATTTAGGTATATAATATAACATAACATAACATAACATAACAAACAACATAAAAGAAGAAATTATAATTCCTGCTTCTCTTATATGCCTCTTTTGACCTTTGTTCCTTAGCTAAAGCACAGGTTTGAATGCTACTGCTTATGGCTTAAGTCTAACTGACTGGTTATAAAGTAACTGGAGTGTGTTATCATACAGAATAAGTTCCCCAGAATAGGAGAAAACTAATATTTTCCTTTTTGTTTTTCATAAATCTCATAAATGTCTCACAAGGAGCAGCAAGAACACAGGGTCATATGCATGTGCTTTAAGTATCCATGGATTTGTTTAAGTTTTCTAACTGTGGTAAGCATTTACTATGAAACAATTTTAGCATAAGGTAAATATTAATAAGCTATTAGTATTTTTATTGCCAATTAAGTATTTATCAGGGAGAGAGTTTAGCACATGGTATTCCAAAGCTGTTAATCCTCAAACATGTCTCCAAAAACCAATGTTTTTTAATTAACACTATATACTAACCTATTGAATCTATATTAATTGTGTAGAGAGAAAGAATTGTAATAAAAATAAGTGCTTTCATACACATATATATATTTACAGATGGGTATGTATTTGTAAATGGTTCTTTATATATATGTGTGGGTATAAAATGAAACACAAAACCAGAGAAGCTTTCTGAAACATACAAAGTTTAATATTGTATTACTTGTAAATATTCACCACTGTTAAGAACTGATTTCCTATCTTCTTTTCCTCTTTTAAAGAGGTATAAAATGAGTGATACTGTTCTTCCTGGAATCTAGACAAGCTCTTTCAAAATTACCACTTAAACTTTTGCATAAGTCTCCACGTATCTTAGTGACATAAGGACAGAATTCCAGAAATTAAAAAAAAAAACCCAACCTCCATCCCGTTCATCAGCTGTCTAAGGTTTAATCTTAAGAATAACTACTTTTTTTGATCATTGAGTAAATTAAGATAAAGAATTAATTTCTACATTTATATATATACACACAAACATATATAAAATTTGTCTTAAAAAGCTCTTAAACATGAAAGAAATAAAATTTGTACCTTGATGTAGTTTCCCACAGATCTGGAACCCTTATTTTCCTGTGGGTCTTTTCAAACAGGTAATTGCACAGCTCCCATAGAATGGACTAGTAAAAATACATTCTCTTCATAATGAAATATAATTTATTTGAAAAAGCTTGAGCCAGTCCATGTTTAGCTTGTTACTGGGTATAAAAAGCTCAGATTTCTGCAGATATATTCCTTAAATAATGACCTTCTCTTGTCGTTTTTACAGCTCAGTGCTAAGGGCTAGAATTATTGGTTAATTTTACATTTGCTCAGGTACAGGCACTTTGCAGAGAAAATTTTGTTAAGTGTAACTAAGGAAATTTCACTCAATAAAGTGCCTTTTCAAAATAATACCCAGATTGCCTAAGCAATTCTAGTCTGTCATTTCTACAAGTTAAGGCATGCTTAAATGGGTCACAGCTCTTTTTACCAAATGGAGTTAAAAACATTTAGGAGCTGGATGGGATGTTAGCTTACAGCTTTCTAGAGTCCCTGCTGGCACAAGTATGAAGAATAAGGCAATTTAATATTCTGATGGACTCAGAGTTTCTCTTCTAGACCATTGTGAAAATATGTGGTGAAAACCAGTAGTTTTTACCAAATGTGAGCAAGATGAAACTGCAAGATGTCAGGGAGCAGTGGAGGCAAGCTGCCTGGTGAAGGAGGGCAAGGCCAGCATCACAGCAAGAGGTGATAGTGCCTTTTTGGTAATATATAATTTTGTCAGATGAGAAACAATATGAAGGAAGATTTTTCCTTTGAGTGGTCACTCTACCTCCTTATTTGACAGTCTTGGACTTTGTAGCTTTCCTGCCATTTTTATATATATATATATATATATATATATATATGTATATATAAAAAATATATGAGACATATATACTATATATAATACCTCCTTATTTAACAGTCCTGGACTTTGTAGATTTCCTGCCATTTTTTTTAATATATATATATATATATATATATGTATAAAAAAAATATGAGATTTATATATAGAATACCTCCTTAATTAACAGTCCTGGACTGTGTAGCTTTCCTGCCATTTTTATATATATATATATATATATATATATATAAAAAAATAAAAAAAATCATTTCCCAGGAGGAGGTGGGTCTGCCAGGTGGCAGTCACCATTTCTCTACCTTGAACCAGGATCCCAGGACTAGAAAGCCCTGCATGTCTGTCCTTGTCCCTTGAACTAGTTAGTTCTTTAAAAAAGTCCTTCCCACTACAGAAATAGTCTTCAATTGTAAGTTCAAAGAACTTGATACACAAGAGAACCTAAAAAATGCCTCTGACTGCAAGGTAGTATAGCACTATCTTGGCTACTTTTAAACTAACTGATTTATGGACTAGTAGTAGCTATGGTGCAACAGAGCTTAGTGCTATGCTATAGTAATTATTCCTAATAAGAATTAGATGCATGCATTTTCACACATCAGGAAAATATTATCGCAATATTTTCAGTTTTCACATATGTTTTTGTAGGTAAAAATAAATATCATTAAGTTAATTTATACATACAGTCTAATTTCCATTGCTGCCTTCCTTGCTGAATTTTTTTTTTCCCCAAAAACTACTAGAACTAGATTCAGGAAATCATATTTCATGCTATAAAATAAAAAGTTCAGTGGAAAGAAATTAAATTGCTGATCAGCATACCTGTAAATACGAATGGGTAGGAAACACGAAAGATTTGCAAAGTATAGTAAATTATATGGCAGGAAGTACAGTCTTCATCCTCACCACTCTGGAATAACAACTACCTCTGTCTTTCCAGTAGTACCTCAGTACCATTGTTCTCTCTAATCTCTATTTCACAAGATAAAATTTTCATTCTATTTCTTTTAGTATATGACAAGTGTCAAGGTGAATGCCAGTCTACCAGAAATTCAGTCCACAGAGGGTTTTTCTAGATATCTGGCAATAACTGACTAATTTAGAATTGAGTAGGACAATATTGAGTTGGACCTGGACAGGCTGGATGGATGGGCCGAGGCCAACTGTATGAGGCTCAACAAGGCCAAGTGCCGGGTCCTGCACTTCGGCCACAACACCCCCATGCAACGCTACAGGCTTGGGGAAGAGTGGCTGGAAAGCTGCCCAGCAGAAAAGGACCTGGGGGTGCTGGTTGACAGCCGGCTGAACATGAGCCGGCAGTGTGCCCAGGCGGCCAAGAAGGCCAAGGGCATCCTGGCCTGTATCAGAAATGGTGTGGCCAGCAGGAGTAGGGGAGTGATCGTGCCCCTGTACTCGGCCCTGGTGAGGCCGCACCTCGAATACTGTGTTCAGTTTTGGGCCCCTCACTACAAGAAGGGCGTCGAGGTGCTGGAGCGTGTCCAGAGAAGGGCAACGAGGCTGGTGAGGGGTCTGGAGAACAAGTCTTCTGAGGAGCAGCTGAGGGAACTGGGGTTGTTTAGCCTGGAGAAGAGGAGGCTGAGGGGAGACCTCATTGCTCTCTACAACTCCCTGAAAGGAGGTTGTAGCGAGGTGGGGGTCGGTCTCTTCTCCCAAGGAACAAGTGATAGGACGAGAGGAAACGGCCTCAAGTTGCGCCAGGGGAGGTTTAGATTGGACGTGAGGAAAAATGTCTTTCCTGAAAGAGTGGTTAAACATTGGAAGAGGCTGCCCAGGGAAGTGGTGGAGTCCACCACCCTGGACATATTTAAAAGACGTGTAGATGAGATGCTTAGGGACATGGTTTAGTGGGCATGGTGGTGTTGGGTTGATGGTTGGATTCGATGATCTTAGAGGTTTCTTCCAACCTTAATGATTCTATGATTCTATGATTCTATAAGGTGTATTAAAAATTAATATATAGCCACATCTAAAATTACACAGGAAATATGTATAGAAGTGCATTTTCAAGTGATACAATTAGAAATTACCATGATTACCTACCAGAAAGGATACCGACATTTGTGCATGTGTCTGTGTGTTTTGTTTCCCTGTAGGGATTTGAAAGCATTGTTTCACAAAATGCTTAGATGTTGCAACTGCTTTCATTTATCGATTCTGTCACTTTTACCCACACCTAAGAGTGTGTCACTCCATCACTTGGCCTCAGTGTGGCTCAACTTGGAACCTTGAGGCACTTCCCAATTGTAGATGCACACCTTAGCCTCCCCAAATTTCATGGTGGGATCTGGGTGTCCACCTGCTCAAAGCAGGAAACCTCTGCAGAAGCAAGTTCACTGGGGTATGTCCACTGCTCTGGATAACATGGACACTAGAAGGTATTTTATTTGGCATTTTTTAAATATGCAATTTTACAGGATATTTACAAAAACATATGGCATGATGAAGTTGCATGAAGCTAAAAGCAAGTCAGTAGAAAAATGCACAGCATGTAGCTGGTTCAACCTGAATCCAATTCATGCTTAAGTTGTTAACTTCTATGAAAATAGCTTTAGAGCTGATTTTACTGTTGATTTTGACAATGTCACAATGAGAAAGCTGAAAATCCACTTTCTATGCTGGGAAGGGAACAGAATTAAAACAGCTGTAATGTCAACAAAAAAAAATCTCTGTGGATTTAGTGGCTTTTTAGAGATATGTGTGCTAAATAATATGAAAGGAGTATCTCTGCAAGTATATCTCCATAAACTCTTAAGATGTATGGATATAGGTTTAAATCTACAGGTTTACGTAGCACCCTAGATGACCTAGATGGCAACTGAAAATTGAAGAACTAACATGGACTGCAACAAGCATGGAAAAGTTTTTTTGTACAAATTCTTGTAGACAGACAACTGGCATGAAGAATATATAATTAGAAGTGTCTTGAATCTTATTATTAAAGGGCTGCAGGGACTAGAAATGCCCCACACTAGAGATAAGTTCAACAGAAGTGTGCATATAAAATGATCAAAGAAATGCTCACACCCAGAGAAATTTGTGAAACATTTCAGATATTTTGAGATACCTCTAAAATCTCTCAAGATCATAAGTATTGTTTGGCGATTTTTGTTTATTTCTTAAACTAACCTAAGTTTCAAAGGACTTGGGTTTCTAAGTAAAATGGCCAGTATTTGGAAGGATGTAGGAGTGTCTAGAGTATTGAGCAAGATGAAAATATCTAGATAGGAGACTGCCAGTTGCCGGATTTACAGCATCTTTGTGCTGTGAAAGAATCAATATATATGCTTGATATTATTAAAAATATTTATTCATGTGTTTCCTACTAACATTTAAAACTTGTGATGTGTGTGCAAGGAAGTATACTGAGAGCTATATACACTGGACAATCCTGAGATACAAAAAGCTGCGCACAGGATCTTAGAATATTGCAATGATTCCCTAACGCTACCAGAAATTGCCCTTCCTATTTTCTTCAGAGGTCTACTGCTTTGTAATGTTCAATTACTGTACTTTAAACATTTCTGGTTTTAATCTCAACTTCTCTGTGATATCTTCTTTTTGGTTACCCCTACTGGGTTTTTGTAGCAATATTTTTTCCTAGTCTTTACTTCATGCTGCAATGTATTACATTTTTTCTTTTTTCATGATAATGATAATTCTCTACTTCCCAAGGGTATTTTGAGGATAAATTCATTAATATGTATGAGGGGTTCAAACTGTAGTGATACGCACCACTGAGGCTGTATGTATGTGTGTGTGTATATATCTCTACAGAAACACACATCTACACACATATATTTAAATCAGTGTAGTTATTGCTAACTGGTATATATAACTATGACATGAATATATAAATACTTTGCATTTCCTCTGCATTATTTTCTCCCACTGCTTGATCAAGGAGATACATCTGTTATTCTGTTGGCTGTACTACGTTCATTACTATTATTAATAGGCTGCTTTGCTGAAGGCTATGTCTATACAGAAATGTGGGAGCACTCCATAGCGTGGCTCATACTTTTGATTCCTGAGACATTTCCATTGGCACCAGGGCCAGAGCTCATCATGGCTTTTCTCCAGCCTGCCCAACAACCTACACAGTTTTTGGGGTTTGGGGTTGTTTTTTTTTTCCATATTGACAAAGGTGTGAGGTGCCAGTACATGTCTAGGGCTTGTTTCAGTATGGAAAGTGATGGACTTTTTATTAGACCAAGAGTTAAGGGCTCCAAAGCCCATAATTTTTTATATAGCCTATACAGCTCAGATGAGTTTGGACCTTGTTTTCCTAAGCATTATACAAATACAGAAGACAGAAGACGTTGACAGTCTAAATAGTAAGTACAAAATGTTAAACATGTCTGAATTTATACTTTCTCCTTTATAGACCTGACTCTCTAGTTTTTTGACAGTAAAATTCTTTAGATATTAACATTATATATTCTCTGTATTTTGGGTACAACTTCCTACTGTTTAGACCTTCAGGCATGGCCCAGGATATAGTGGGCATCCAGGGCATGTTTTAGCCCTGTGTTTGAGCTGAAGTGTATGGCTGTTCTTGCAGAGGTCTGTACCTGCCTGAAGTTCAGATGCCTGGGGTACTGTTGATTGTCGCATCTGCCCTAAGCCACCACCACATGGCTGATACCATCCAGCCAAGAAGATCTTGGAGTCCAGACCAGCCTAGGCCTCACACCCTCTGGGCATTCTAGGCCTGATTTAAACACTGATTTCTAGCCCAGAACTTCAGAAATCTCGAGCAAGCTGGGCAGAGAAGCACCTACTGATATCTAGGTCTTGTTGGGATTTGCACAACAGAGATCCTCAGCTCACCATGGCTGCACCCAGGAGGTGGTGCAGGGATTTCCCATAAATCCAATGTTGCGTGCTCAGTGATCTCACTGGTAGTCAACCTGGCTGTAATTCTTCAGACAGACAGACAAAAACACTTTGCAGATATCTACCAATATCTGACATAGGTCTGTGATTTTCCCTGCAGAAACAGAACCTAAGGAGTCTGAATTACAACCTAGTTAACTAAAACAAACTTATTTGTATCTGTACCCACACAGCTCACCCTTGTTTCCTCTGTGTAGCTTAGTATATATGTAAATTTAGAATTTTGACACTTATTTAAAACTTTAACAAGAAATAATTGCAATACTACATTTTAAACAGAGAACTGTACACATTTTAATCCTTGTTTTATAGCACTATAATTTATTATAATGGTTGAAAAGAACAGTCTGTATAACATTACCAAGAATATTTTAATTACATGTCAGAAATGTACGATTTTATTTCAATCATCTGAAAAGTAATGCATTCAGTAATGTTTTGCAAGGTAAGACTCTCTTTTTCAATTTTTTCTTTTTTTAAGTATAGTTATAAACTGAGGGCTGTTTATCTAGCAACTTGCTTTAAACATTACACATTATACATATAATACATAAATTCAAGTTGGTGCATTAGCTGTTGAATGCAATAAAAACTTTGAATGAGAGATTTTGATACTGAAAATCCATATTATCATAAAAAAGTAGTCTATTTATTAATAATTCAAAGGGCCAGATGGATCACATTGATTTTTGTAGCTCACCTGAGGATCCAGAGTCTAATCTAAATTCCCACCCAAGCAAGAAGAGAGTCAGTTGGCACATTAAACCTGGTGATGCTGCGCGCCTCTTAAAGTTTTGCAGTGACCTCTATGATTGAAGAAAGATCAGAGAAGCTGCTGGGAGAGCTGCAGAGAGGATCTGTGTGCTTTCTGGAGAAAGATTTTCATGACAGTGTATACAAAACCATGTTAAAGCTCAGTATCAGAGAATCCATCCAGTGACAGCACAAAAATAGATTAATTTCTGTTTGTGATTTTACTACTTTTTTAGGTGCTGACTCATTAGTAGTTGAAAATATCTCACTCCATTACATTCTTTGTGGGTGAACTAGATACCTGTATATCTAGCTAAAGTAATAGCAGAAATGTTACATTTAGATCAGAAAGCCTGCTTCTGAATAGGCAGTATTCGTCTCCTGAAAAAAATTTGGAGCTTTGATGAGGTTCTTCTTTTCTGAGATCTCTTAAGATCATTTTTTGTGCTTCTAGATACTTTATGCAGCAAAATTGTACTTAAGCTCTAAGCCAGTCTTTTCATAGACATCCTACTATGTGTCATTTAAAATGAGAAGATGCTTTACAAAGTGTTATATTTTCAGAAAAATATACTCACCTCAGAAGGCAGCAAAATATAATTGATGGTAGTTATAAGATAAAGGCACTGTATTTCATATGACTAAATTCTCAAAGAGAATAATTTAAGGAAATGTGGTCATAAGCAACTTAGTCACATGGTTAAAGGTTTTGGGTTTTTCCAAGTAGTGTCACCAAAGAATGACAGTAACTCATTGAACAAAACACCTGAAGCAACCCTTGCCCCTTGCAATGACTATGGCACAGAGATCTGGAAAGGAGGATCAGGCAAATAAGACACTGGAAGAATGAACTATTGTTCCAGAACAATTGTCTGGATCAGTGAACCTGGTCTCACAGTGCAGCAGTCAACCATATCACGTATTTTATTTCTTAGTTTATCAAGCTGCAACTTAAAACTAGTTAGGGTTTTTATAACTCTTTTGTCTGTATGGGGGATCCTGAAATGTAGGGTCACATTTGTTGTTTTGCACACTGGGGCCAGCTAGAATTCACAGGTTTTTTCTGTTCCTAATAATCCTTCATTCTGTAGGAAAAACCCCTTTGTTAGCCTCCAAGTACAAGATCTATATAGGCATTTTACTTTTTATTACTAAATGCCATCCCATTTTATTTCTCCCTTTCCAAAAGCATTCAATTCTTCCTGTATAATTTTGTAATCCTTCCTGCATGAACAGTTCTTCCCAATTTTGTGCCACTACACAATTCAGCTATAAAAACTCTAGTTTGTGTGCCAAAGTCTAAATGAAAAAGGTAAATGATGTCCAGTAGTTAGAGTCCTTGTGAAATTTACTATGACGTCCTTCAGACACGCTCTCCTTTCAACACACTCAGTTGCCAACCTTACTTTAATTTCTTCCCTAATTCACAATACTTGTAATAACAGTTCTTTTATTCATCTTGTCTATTTCAACAAGTAATTACCCAAGTGCTTTGTAAATATCTCAGAAGTTTAAATTTCTCATAATGGCATAACTCCATTCAATATTTACTCTCTGACAGCATTGAAATAGCTAGACCAAAACTTGGGATTTAGAAGCAGATTCACACATCCCGAGTAGAAACTCTCTCACAATTCTTCCTCAAACAGTTTTGACCCAAAACATTAAGGTTTCTATTACATTTACTTAACTCATTCATGTATAGTGTATATCATCATCTTTACCTGGATGTATTATACATGTATTTCAAACCTAATGGACATTTCAATACTTTTCTGTTATCTTTTCTCATACCTTCTACCAGGAGCAAAAATGCTTTCATTTGGTTTTCCAGCCTCAAACAAATATCTCATTTGTTTCTCTGGTTTCACACAGTCCGTTAGGTTGATTAGTCCCTTAGGTCTCTCAGCTATTTACCTGCCCCATGCTCTCATCAATAACATCTTTCTCTTTATTGGCCCCTCCCGCGGGTCGAGGAAGGGTTAATGGAAGAGAATTATTGATACCCATCACCTTGTAGTATACTCCATCTCTTGCTCTCTTGATGTGGTGGACCTGACAGCTGCCAGGGCAGCACTGCAGCATGTCTCCAGCTCCATGTCCTCCTCATGTCTCAGTGAGGGAGTTGGGGGACATCTGACACTGACTGCCAGGATACAGGGTCTCACCCTGAGAGGCCAGGGGAGACCTCTCTTCTCGTCACATGGGGGCTATTTCTGCCTTAGATTATTCTCAGTGTTATTTCTTTCCCTCATTATATTGATATTAACTTGATATTCCTGTTTTTTTTAGGGGACAGGGATGTGAAACTGGTCTTACTCAAGCCAATACTTCCCTTCTAGGTCTATGATTATTTCTTTCATTAGTGCTGCAGGAAAGAAAGGGAAGAAGGGAAAATGGGCTTCATCTATTGCTCTGACAAGTGCACAAAGTGGACACTTTTGTAAAAAAAAGACAAGACATAAAAGAACATAAAGATAAAAGCCTGTATATCATTGCAAAAATGTTAGTATTATTTAAAGTGTGAAATTTGTCAAAATGTCTCCTTTAATAAACATGAATAATTGGGCATGTGTTTGAGCAAATTTGCACAGAAACTCCACAACTGTATGTGCTGGAAGATTCGGTCTGCTTGTGCATTTTTTTCTTTTTTTTTTTTTTTTCTTTTTAATTTTAGCAGAATTCTTGTTAGGACAAAGGGTCTATCTTCATTCCAGGGGCAGGCAGGCACTACCATCTGGAAACACTTTTGCTACCAAAGGGGATATCTGAAATTGGAGTTTAAAGTCAAAAATAATAATCATCTGGCCTGGTCCTGTAAGCAGCAAGTTTATTTTAGGGCTAGATTACCAAATTGCAAGTACAGGATTTTTGCTGCATTTTTCATGCAAGCAAGTGACTGTGTTATTTAGAAAGAAACCTTGTAGACCTAGAGAAGAGAATTACTGACATTTGGGGTTGGGCTAACCAAACTCCAGACCCTAACATTTAACTCTACTCAAAACAAATAACATGTTTCAAATTCAAATTTTGAATTCTTCATTACACTGGGTGACCTTGAAAACTGTGAAAAAAAGAAACAAATTCCACTTTTGTAGAGTTCCAAAGTGTGAGAAATAATGCTGTGTAAGGAAAGAGAAGGCATTTTCATGACCTTAAAAAAATTGACTATCAAATATGCAGTCTTTTTAACTCATGTTGAGTGATGTTCCTTGCTGTTTGTTGTTTTTTTTTTCATTGCTGATTTAAAATTTAAGTTTGGCAAGGCAATTTAAGGCATCTGCAACTGGCAGGACCTGGGTGTTTGTCTTTAGTGACTGTCTTAGAACTTTGGATGCTGTTTTAGCATCATTTCCATCATGCATAATAAAACAGAGGCAGAAAAATACATATAATCTCCAGTCTCCTCCAGAATATGTTCGTACAAATCTGATGCTGCAAATAGGTTGAACTGACAGAAAGAATTTTAGGCCGTACAAATAAAAATGGGTTTTCTAAGTAATTAATTTTGATTCTTTATTTTTTTAAAAAATGAATTAAGCTATATTAAAAGTATGCATTTTATTTTTGAAGGATTTTAGAAGTGCTTGAAGTCTTGAAAATGAAACAAATGTTTCTTTTCAGGTTGTTCATGACTTTTCTGGTTTGATAAGGCAACCCAGGATTTTTTCTGTTTATGACTCTATTTGTAGTGCAACTGTTTGGATTTATAGATTCTCTAGTTTTAGATGAGAAAATAAACCACCTCATTTCAGTTACATAGGCCCTTATACTAAGGACAAACTCTACCTTATGGAATTTATGGCTTATGTGAGGCATGAGTTTCTCCAGAATTCTGTGAAATTCAAAAAATTCAAATATTTTCAAATATTTGAAGCTCAAAAATTTCAAATATACCACAATTTTTAATAGCACTTTTCCCAAGTTCTTTCCCCCAAAAAAACCAGAGGCACTAACATGATTTTTTTTTTTTCTTCACTTTATTTAATATGTAAAGGAATTTCATTTTCTGACTCAATGCTCACATTATGTAACTAATGTAAGTTACATAATGAAAACTAAATAAGCTCATTCTTTAAGAAGCTCTGATAAGTCCCTCTGTATGCAAGCAATGAAAGCCTAATGTCTGCTACTTTTTCCATTTAAGCTACAGGTCAGCAGACAGTGGTGTTATATGGGGAAGAGCAAAAATAAGTAGAAAGAACTTCTGCAGCAAATGGACTTACAACTGGCTATGTCTGCATGCCCTGTTTCCTTTTTAAAGATAGTAACAAACCTTTGCTAAAATCCAAGGGAGACATAATACACTAAAGCTTTCATTCTTGTGGTCACATTGCTTATGATATTAATTTATGTGTCTTAAAATTCATACTAAAATGCGCCCCACTGCTCCTAAAAAAAAAGAAATAGGAACAATAAATGCAAGACAGTATTGACAAAATAAGAAATTCACACTTTACGGATGAGAGGACAATGTTTTAGTTTAGTATTGAGTGGGAGGCTATAAGAAAGGGAGTTAAATATGCAATGGAATTGGATAGCCTGACTGCAGAATTTTTTGTCAACAGTTGCATAATGCATACTGGAAAGGGTAATGTGAATTACTGATACATATCAATAGGCTCCAGTCTAAATGAAGCTTCAATAAGAAAACACACTAATAACTCATAGCAGTTCAATTGCAACATATGTCTCGGTCATTCAGTGGAAACAGAAAAACAGTAATAGAGAGAAACGTTAGGATATACAGGTAAAGCAGAATTGTGTTGTCACTATATTAAAAATTGATTGATACTAATGTGAGAGCAGACATGTTAAGTGCAATCAAAAGTCTCCCTGAACTTGTAGACTGTATCTAGCAGGGATCAACTTTAGATGCCTAAAGAAGATTGTGGAAATAGACAAAACACTCTTAAATTTTTCCAAGTCTCCAAAAATTTTAGTTTCATTGACAGCTGAGCTAGAGCAGGCACCTCTGCATCCAGCTGCAGATGTTCTAGGGTTAGGAAAAAAAGCAGTAAAAATGATAAGAAAGATAAAAAGGCAGAAAAATACAACAGAGAATTCAAGAGCTGATTAAACAGGAGAACACAAAACAGATCAATATTGATCAATGAAGGATATACAAGTCAGTCTGATACCCATTTTCAAACCAGAAGAACTAGTTTATGTTGTGTGAAATGGAGAGGTAAAAATTAAGATCCAATACAAGGGAATTACTTTATTTACACAAAGAAGGATTAACCTGTGCCCAATTCTATGTCATAACTGAGAAGGGGACTTTAAAAAATAAAGAAGTACATGGATAATAAAAATTTCAACAAAATAAACATGGTAAAACAGTGCAGTTTCTCTTCTAGGCTAACACAAAGTGAGAGTGCTAAAGATCTACACTGTATTATCTGTAAAAAAGGATCAGCATGGTCCTACCACATAAGTCAAAGTGTCATCCCATTAAATTTACACAGATTCTGCAAGATATATGATCCAATACCAATGTGTGGCATAATGGTTTTTTTACAATTTATTTTAATTAGTCAAATGAAAAGATATTTACACTTTCAACTATGTCTAAGAAAATCAATGGCAACTATTATACATAAATTCCAATTCAATATGGTATATGGCAGGATCTAATAAATTAATATGATATAATAAAGCAGGCAATATCAACATTTATATCAGCAGTTAATTTCTGATTTTCAGTAGATTCTAATAAAAAGTAGAAAGGAAGGTGATAGTTATTTCCATGCGTTTTGAAATCTCGCTATTTTAATTCACTGTTTTGCTTTAAAAATACAGTTTTGCTAATTCCTAGTGCAAAATGATGAAGACATACAACGCATGTCATTTCTATTTTATCAGTACTAATGGGTCAATAACAAAAGAATATGCAGCACATGTCTGGGCTAATAACCTACACAGGAAAATTCAGGTTTTTGGCTGCAATGTATATACCTGTATGTATATTTCTGATAGAGGAGAATGGTCTCGAGTAACTTCAGAGTCCATTGGGCCCTCAAATGACCGAAGTGTGACTGCTTCTTAATCTTAAGTTTTCGGGACAGTACTACTACTCCTAAAAAGCCAAGAAGCTGTCAATGTGATGGAAGAAGAAAACATAACCCTTTGGAGACACGATTTGAAAGTAACGCTTAAATTTAGGTAAATATTCTTTTTGTAAATGAAATATTTCAACTCTGTCTAAAAGATATTATGTACAGGTGTCCTGGTTTTGGCTGGGATAGAGTTAATTTCCTTCCTAGTAGCTGGTACAGGGCTGTGTTTTGGATTTAGGATGAGAACAATGTTGATAACACACCGATGGTTTAGTTGTTGCTAGGTAATGCTTACACTAGCCAAGGACTTTTCAGCTTCCCATGCTCTACCGACTGAGAAGGCTGGAGGTGCACAAGAAGCTGGGAGGGGGCACAGCCAGGACAGCTGACCCCAACTGGCCACAGGGACATTCCATACCATGGGACGTCATGCTCAGTACATAAACTGGGGGGAGTTGGCCGGGGAGCAGCAATGCTGCTCGGGAAATGGCTTGACATCAGTCGGCGGGCAGTAAGCAATTGCATCATGCACCACTTGCTTTATATATTCTTTTATCGTCATCATCATTATTATTATTTTTAGTAGTAGTAGTAGTAGTAGTAGTAGTATCCCTTCCTTTTCTGTCCTATTAAACTGTCTTTATCTCAACCCACAAATTTTACTCTTTTTTTTCCTGATTCCATCCCCCATCCCACTGTGGGGGCAGGGAGTGAGCGAAGGGCTGTGTGGTGTTTAGTTGCCTGCCCAATTAAACCACAACAGTCCTTTTTGGTGCCCAACGTGGGGCATGAAGGGTTGAGATAACAACAGATCTGACCAGAGCATGTTCAGCCAAATTTATTATAAGCATTCATCATATTGGTTTAATAGTTGCTGGTCGCAATGTTGATTTATTTGTTCTCAGAATTGTTGTGCTTGTTCTCAGAGTTGTGTTAGGTAACACCTTACTTGCTGTCTATGTTCCCTCTTGTGCTGTTCATCACCTCTGGGGGCTGGATCACGGATATAATTTTGCTGCACTGTGTAACACTACTGCTTTATGATATGATAAAACTATTGGTCATGAGACTCATTTTTGTATTTGTATTTTTGTATTTGTACTCAGCATTGCCATCATCTCCATACCTCAGGAGCCACCTTTCAGAAATTATTAATAATTACACCTTTTACCTTTTATCCTCGGGGAACCAAGCTATGGGGAAGACAGGGGGGACAATTTCCCCCGCTCCTTCACCTTCCCTTTCTCCTTCAGGCTAGTTACAACAGCTCTTGAGAATTTTGAATATCCTTGGGATGTTCAAACCAGCTTTTTCCTATTGCTCTGTCTCCTGAATGTGGTTCAGGTCTTGTTTAAGGTTAAACAATTGTTTAAGAATACCATCCAGAGATCAACCCCCATGGCAGGCACTGTGGCTACTCAAACCCCGTTGACAGGCACTGCGACTACTCCAGTCCCCGCGACAGGCACTGTGGCTACTCAAATCCCAGCAACAGGCACGGCAACTACCTCAGCCCCCACAACAGGTGCTGTGGTTACCCAAACCCCAGCAACAGGCACTGTGGCTGAACCAGAGAACCAACCCGTGCTGGTATCAGTCACCCCTGCACACAAGAAGAAATACACAATAAAATCAGCTCATTTAGTAAGGGATGAAGATGAACCAGGGCCATCACGAAAACAGGAGGAGGAAGAAGCAGAACTCATAAACAAGGCAGTAACCACCTGATCCCTATCCCTGAGTGAGCTGTGAGACATGCGAAAACATTTCAGTCGTTGCCCAGGCGAGCACACTGTCACCTGGCTGCTCCGATGCTGGGATAACGGGACCAGTAGCCTGGAATTAGAGGGTAGGGAAGCCAAGCAGCTGGGATCCCTTTCTAGGGAAGGGGGCATTGACAAAGCAATTGGAAAAGGGGCACAAGCCCTCAGCCTCTGGAGGCAACTCCTGTCAGGTGTGAAGGAAAGGTATCCCTTCAAGGAAGAGGTTGTATGTCACCCAGGCAAGTGGACCACCATGGAGAGAGGTATCCAGTACCTGAGGGAATTAGCCATGCTGGACGTGATTTATGATGACCTGAACAATGAGCAGTTATCCAAAGATCCAGATGAAGTCAGGTGCACAGGACCCATGTGGTGGAAGTTTGTACAGAGCGCACCATCGTCATATGCCAACTCATTGGCAGTGATGACCTGGAAAGACGGAGGGGAACAAACGGTGGATGAATTGGCTGGCCAACTCTGGCAATATGAAGCAAGTCTCTCTTTCTCCCTACAGGCCTGCATCTTGGCTGTGGAGAAACTGCTGGACATGTTAGCCAAGAAACTGTCCCAGGAGTTCCAGTGGTTCAAAGAGGATATGTCCTACTCCCCACCTGTATGGACCAGTATCTCGACTATTAGGAGTAAGCGTCCTTCTGCTCCAGAGAGAGGATATAGTGGGTACACGCCACGGGGCACCCTGTGGTTTTACCTGCGTGACCATGTAGAGGACATGACAAAAGTGGGATGGAAAACGTACCTCGACCCTAGAGGCACGGGCACGTGAGTTGCAAGGAAAAACAATCACAAAAGGGGGTTCTTCCAGGAAAATTGCTGCTCTGGTTTCTAGTGAGCAGTTCCCCAGACAGAGTAGAAGGGCTGATCTTACTCCTGATCTTAATAAAGGGACTTCTGATTTGTGTTTACGAGAAGTGAGTAACGGATACTATGACCAGGACCAGAGGGGCCCTGTCTTCAGCCAGGTGGAGGAAAGGGACAACCGAGTTTACTGGACTGTGTGGATTCAGTGGCCTGGCACATCAGACCCACAGGAGTATAAGGATCTAGTGGACACCGGTGCACAGTGTACTCTAATGCCATCAAGCTATATAGGGGCAGAACCCACCTGTAGTGGGTTCTACACGCTAGAACTTCAATACAAACTGGAGTCAAAGGCAGCCAAGCGGTATGCCACAACTGATATTGCTAATGCGTTTTTCTCAATCCCTTTGGCAGCAGAGTGCAGGCCACAATTTGCTTTCACTTGGAGGGGCGTTCAGTACACCTGGAACCGACTGCCCCAGGGGTGGAAACACAGCCCCACCATTTGCGATGGACTGATCCAGACTGCACTGGAACAGGGTGGAGCTCCAGAACACCTGCAATACATTGATGATATCATCGTGTGGGGCAACACAGCAGGAGAAGCTTTTGAAAAAGGGAAGGAAATAGTCCAAATCCTGCTGAAGGCTGGTTTTGCCATAAAACAAAGTAAGATCAAGGGACCTGCACAGGAGATCCAATTTTTAGGAATAAAATGGCAGATGGACGTCATCAGATCCCAATGGATGTGATCAATAAAATAACAGCCATGTGTCCACCAGCTAGCAAAAAGGAACCACAAGTTTTCTTAGGCATCGTGGGTTTTTGGAGAATGCATATTCCAAATTACAGTCTGATTGTAAACCCTCTCTACGAAGTGACCCGAAAGAAGAATGATTCCAAATGGGGCCCTGAGCAATGACAAGCTTTTGAACAAATTAAAGAGGAGATAGTTCATGCAGTAGCCCTGGGCCAGTCCGGGCAGGACAAGATGTAAAAAATGTGCTCTACACCACAGCTGGGGAGAATGGCCCTACCTGGAGCCTCTGGCAGAAAGCACCAGGGGAGACTCGAGGTCGACCCCTAGGGTTTTGGAGTCGGGGATACAGAGGATCCGAGGCCCGCTATACTCCAACTGAAGAAGAGATATTAGCAGCATATGAAGGGGTTCGAGCTGCTTCGGAAGTGATCGGCACTGAAGCACAGCTCCTCCTGGCACCCCGACTGCCGGTGCTGGGCTGGTTGTTCAAAGGGAGGGTCCCCTGTACACATCATGCAACTGATGCTACATGGAGTAAGTGGGTCGCACTGATCACACAACGGGCTCGAATAGGAAACCCCAGTCACCCAGGAATCCTGGAAGTGATCATGGACTGGCCAGAAGGCAAAGATTTTGGAATATCGCCAGAGGAGGAGGTAACGCATGCTGAGGAGTGTATAATGTATAATGAACTACCAGAAAATGAGAAGCAATATGCTCTGTTCACTGATGGATCCTGTCGTCTTGTGGGAAAGCATCGGAGGTGGAAAGCTGCTGTATGGAGTCCTATGCGACATGTTGCAGAAACTGCTGAAGGAGAAGGTGAATCGAGCCAATTTGCAGAAGTAAAGGCCATCCAGCTGGCTTTAGACATTGCTGACCGAGAAAAGTGGCCAGTGCTCTCTCTCTATACTGACTCATGGATGGTGGCAAATGCCCTGTGGGGGTGGTTGCAGCAATGGAAGCAGAGCAACTGGCAGCGCAGAGGCAAACCCATCTGGGCTGCCGCATTGTGGCAAGATATTGCTGCCCGGGTGGAGAACCTGGTTGTAAAAGTCCGTCACATAGATGCTCACGTACCCAAGAGTCGGGCCACTGAAGAACATCAAAACAACCAGTAGGTGGATCAGGCTGCTAAGATTGAAGTGGCTCAGGTGGATCTAGACTGGCCACATAAGGGTGAATTATTCATAGTTTGGTGGGCCCATGACACCTCAGGTCACCAAGGAAGAGATGCAACATACAGATGGGCTCGTGATCGAGGGGTGGACTTGACCATGAACACTATTGCACAGGTTATCCATGAATGCGAAACATGCGCTGCAATCAAGCAAGCCAAGCGGTTAAAGCCTCTCTGGTATGAAGGATGATGGCTGAAATATAAATATGGGGAGGCCTGGCAGATCGATTGTATCACACTCCCACAAACCCGCCAAGGCAAGCGCCACGTGCTTACAATGGTGGAGGCAACCACCGGATGGCTGGAAACATACCCCGTGCCCCCTGCCACTGCCCAGAATGCTACCCTGGGCCTTGAAAAGCAAGTCCTATGGCGACATGGCACCCCAGAAAGAACTGAGTCAGACAACGGGACTCATTTCCGAAACAACCTCACAGACACCTGGGCCAAAGAGCACGTCATTGAGTGGGTGGATCACATCCCCTGTCATGCACCAGCCTCCGGGAAAATCGAACGATACAATGGACTGTTAAAGACTACGCTGAGAGCAATGGGTGCTGGGACGTTCAAACATTGGGACACACATTTATCAAAAGCCACCTGCTTAGTCAACACAAGGGGATCTGCCAATCGAGCTGGGCCTGCCCAGTCAGAACTTTTACGTACTGTAGAAGGGGATAAAGTCCCTGTAGTGCACATAAAAAATATGTTGGGAAAAACAGTTTGGGTTATTCCTGCCTTGCGCAAAGGCAAACCCATCCGTGGGATTGCTTTTTCTCAAGGACCTGGGTGTACTTGGTGGATAATGCAGGAGGATGGGGAAATTCGATGTGTACCTCAAGGGGATTTGATTTTGGGTGAGAATAAACAATGAATTAAATTGTATGATGTTAATTACTATATAATACTGTATATCATCACTTCCATGGTGGCTATATGCCATATTGTCCTGGTTTCGGCAGGGATAGAGTTAATTTCCTTTCTAGTAGCTGGTACAGTGTTTTGGATTTAGGATGAGAACAAAGTTGATAACACACCGGTGTTTTAGTTGTTGCTAGGTAATGCTTACACTAGCCAAGGACTTTTCAGCTTCCCATGCTCTACTGACTGAGGAGGCTGGAGGTGCACAAGAAGCTGGGAGGGGGCACAGCCAAACTGGCCAGAGGGACATTCCATACCATGGGACGTCATGCTCAGTACATAAACTGGGAAAAGCTGGCCGGGGGGGCCGCTGCTCGGGGACTGGCTGGGCATCGGTCAGCGGGTGGTGAGCAATTGTGCTGTGCATCACTTGTTTTGTGTATTATTATTATTATTATCATATTATTATTATCATTTTATTTCAATTATTAAACTGTTTTTATCTCAACCCACGAGTCTTTCTAACTTGTGCTCTTCCAATTCTCTCCCCCATCCCACCGGGTGGGGGGGAGTGAGCGAGCGGCTGTGTGGTGCTTAATTGCTGACTGAGATTAAACCACGACAGTCCTTTTTGGCGCCCAACGTGGGGCACGAAGGGTTTGAGATAATAACAGATTAACCGGAGTGTATTAAGGAACTTATATCTGTTAATAGTTGAGGGTCACAATGTTGGTTTCTCTGTTCTCGATATTGATTTGTATAATCTGCATCGCGCTCTTTTTCCTGCTGTACATGTTAAAGATTGGTGTTGGGTTTTGCAGTTTGCTGTGGTCTGCAGTGAATAGTAATGTCTCGCTTGTGAGGTTTGTTTTTAGAACATTGACCTTGACGTTTCTGTGGTATGTAAACTTCGCAATGAAGCCGTTACTGTACCATGGATACCATATCGTGGAGACAACTAGCAATTGCAGTAACTTTTCTGAGAGTTTTTTTACAGAGGAAATACAGAATGGCAGTGTCACTACCTTCTTCTATGATGTTTCCTCCTTCATTACAGTAATTTTTCAGTATTTTGAGCATCCTTGGGCAGTTAAGATACTTCTATTAATACTTCTTGGGAATATTGTTTCGGTTTTGTCTAAAGTTGGTAAGCAATTTAAGAATATCATCCAGAGATCTGCCCCAAGGGTGAATAATTATGAATGGCAGGGTGTGTGGGACAAGATGGGCAAGTACCTAGGCCAATGGGCACCCCCAGTGTTTTGGAACTTCACCCCTGAGCAAGTGCAGAATCCTGAAAAGTTAGTAGAATATTTGGAAAAAGTATGCTGTCACCCTGGCAACTCTAGAGAGATGCAACTCATTGCAACGTGCTGGGGCCTGGCCCATGCCTACCGAGCCCTGTTCAACACTACTCAGTACCCTCAAAGGGAAGAGAAGGTCTCTGGCTCTGACAGTAAAACGACACACACTGCGGCCACTCAGACCCGGGCAACAGGCCGTGCAGCCACTCAAACCCGGGCAACACGCACTACGGCCACTCCAACCCCGGCGACAGGCTCTGCGGCCACTCAGACCCCGGCGACAGGCCCTGTGGCCACTCCAACCCCGGCGACAGGCCCCGCAGCCACTCCAACCCCGGCGACATGCACTGCGGCCACTCCAACCCCGGCGACAGGCCCTGCGGCCACTCCAACCCCGGCGACATGCACTGCGGCCACTCCAACCCCGGCGACAGGCCCTGCGGCCACTCAGACCCCGGCGACAGGCCCTGCGGCCACTCCAACCCCGGCGACATGCACTGCGGCCACTCCAACCCCAGCAACAGGCCCTGCGGCCACTCAGACTCCGGTGACATGCACTTGCACTGCGGCCACTCCAACCCCGGCGACATGCACTGCGGCCACTCCAACCCCGGCGACATGCACTGCAGCCACTCCAACCCCAGCAACAGGCCCTGCGGCCACTCAGACTCCGGTGACATGCACTTGCACTGCGGCCACTCCAACCCCGGCGACATGCACTGCGGCCACTCCAACCCCGGCGACATGCACTGCGGCCACTCCAACCCCAGCGACATGCACTGCGGCCACTCCAACCCCGGCAACAGGCCCTGCGGCCACTCAGACTCCGGTGACATGCACTTGCACTGCGGCCACTCCAACCCCAGCAACACGCCCTGTGGCTGAACCAAAGAACGAGCCTGTGCCAGTATCAGTCGCCCCTGTACACAAGAAGAAATCTTGGAAGCGGAAGTCAGCTCGTTTAGTAAGGGAGGAAGAAGCTTCTTCTAAAAGGGAACCGGAGGAAGAAGTATACGAGACAGATGACCCTAGAGAAGGACCATCACGAGAACGGGAGGAGGAAAGCCGGCCGCTGATCGGGGAGGAGGAAGAGGAAGAACTCATAAACGAGACAGTGACCACCCGATCTCTATCCCTGAGTGAGCTGCGAGATATACGAAAAGATTTCAGCCGCCGTCCAGGTGAGCATATTGTCACCTGGCTGCTCCGATGCTGGGATAATGGGGCCAGTAGCCTGGAATTAGAGGGTAGGGAAGCCAAGCAGCTGGGATCCCTTTCTAGGGAAGGGGGCATTGACAAAGCAATTGGAAAAGGGACACGTATCCTCAGCCTTTGGAGGCGACTCTTGTCAAGCGTGAAGGAAAGGTATCCCTTTAAGGAAGATGTCATATGTCGCCCAAGCAAGTGGGCCACCATGGAGAAGGGTATCCAGTTTCTGAGAGAATTAGCTGTGCTGGAGGTGATTTATGATGACCTGAACAATGAACAACTATCCAAAGATCCAGACGAAGTCAAGTGCACACGACCCATGTGGCGGAAGTTTATAAGGAGCGCACCATCGTCATACGCCAATTCATTGGCAGTGATAACCTGGAAAGATGGAGAGGAACAAACAGTGGATGAATTGGCTAGTCAACTCCGGCAATACGAGGAAAGTCTTTCTTCCTCCATCGTCTCGGCTGTGGAGAAACTGTCCGAAAAACTGTCCCGGGAGATCCAGCAACTCAGAGAGGATAGGTCCTACTCCTCACCTGTACGGACCAGTATCTCGGCTATTAGAAGTAAGCGTTCTTTTGCTCAAGAGAGAGAATATAAAGGATACACACCACGGGGCACCCTATGGTTTTACCTGCGTGACCACGGAGAGGACATGAGGAAGTGGGATGGGAAACCTACTGCAGCCCTAGGGGCACGGGTACGTGAATTACAAGGGAAAACAATCACAGAAAGAGGTTCTTCCAGGAAAATTGCTGCTCCAGTTTCCAGCGGGCAGTTCCCCAGAGAGAGTAGAAGGGCTGATCTTACTCTTGATCTTAATAAAGAAACTTCTGACTCATACGTACAAGAAATGAGAAACGAGTACTGTGATGAGGATTAGAGGGGCCCTGCCTCCAGCCAGGGGGAGGAAAGGGACAACCGGGTTTACTGGACTGTGTGGATTCGGTGGCCTGGCACATCAGACCCACAGAAGTATAAGGCTCTGGTAGACACCGGTGCACAGTGTACCCTAATGCCATCAAGATATATAGGAACAGAACCCATCTATATTTCTGGGGTGACGGGGGGATCCCAACAGCTATCTGTATTGGAAGCCGAAGTGAGTCTAACTGGGAATGGGTGGCAGAAGCACCCCATTGTGACTGGCCCAGATGCTCCGTGCATCCTTGGCATAGACTACCTCAGGAGAGGGTATTTCAAGGACCCAAAAGGGTACAGGTGGGCTTTTGGTATAGCTGCCTTGGAGACGGAGGAGATTAAACAGCTGTCCACCTTGCCTGGTCTCTCGGAGGACCCTTCTGTTGTGGGGTTGCTGAAGGTCGAAGACCAACAAGTGCCAATCGCTACCACCACAGTGCACCGGCGGCAATATCGCACCAACCGAGACTCCCTGATTCCCATTCATGAGCTGATTCGTCGACTGGAGAGTCAAGGAGTGATCAGCAAGACCCGCTCACCCTTTAACAGTCCCATATGGCCAGTGCGGAAGTCTAATGGAGAGTGGAGACTAACAGTAGACTATCGTGGCCTAAATGAAGTCACGCCACCGCTGAGTGCTGCTGTGCCAGACATGCTAGAACTTCAATATGAATTGGAATCAAAGGCAGCCAAGTGGTATGCCACAATTGATATTGCTAATGCATTTTTCTCAATCCCTTTGGCAGCAGAGTGCAGGCCACAGTTTGCTTTCACTTGGAGGGGCGTTCAGTACACCTGGAACCGACTGCCCCAGGGGTGGAAACACAGCCCTACCATTTGCCATGGACTGATCCAGACTGCATTAGAACAGGGTGGAGCTCCAGAACACCTGCAATACATTGATGATATCATCGTGTGGGGCAACACAGCAGAAGAAGTTTTTGAAAAAGGGAAGGAAATAGTCCAAATCCTGCTGAAGGCCGGTTTTGCCATAAAACAAAGTAAGGTCAAGGGACCTGCACAGGAGATCCAGTTTTTAGGAATAAAATGGCAAGATGGACGTCGTCAGATCCCAATAGATGTGATCAACAAAATAACAGCCATGTCTCCACCAACTAGCAAAAAAGAAACACAAGCTTTCTTAGGCGTGGTGGGTTTTTGGAGAATGCACATTCCAAATTACAGTCTGATTGTAAACCCTCTCTATCAAGTGACCCGGAAGAAGAACGATTTCAAATGGGGCCCTGAGCAACGACAAGCTTTTGAACAAATTAAACGGGAGATAGTTCATGCAGTAGCCCTGGGGCCAGTCCGGGCAGGGCAAGATGTAAAAAATGTGCTCTATACCGCAGCCGGGGAGAATGGCCCTACCTGGAGCCTCTGGCAGAAAGCACCAGGGGAGACTCGAGGTCGACCCCTAGGGTTTTGGAGTCGGGGATACAGAGGATCCGAGGCCCGCTATACTCCAACTGAAAAAGAGATATTAGCAGCATATGAAGGGGTTCGAGCTGCTTCAGAAGTGATCGGCACTGAAGCACAGCTCCTCCTGGCACCCCGACTGCCGGTGCTGGGCTGGATGTTCAGAGGGAGGGTCCCCTGTACACATCATGCAACTGATGCTACATGGAGTAAGTGGGTCGCACTAATCACACAACGGGCTCGAATAGGAAACCCCAGTCGCCCAGGAATTCTGGAAGTGATCATGGATTGGCCAGAGGGCAAAGATTTTGGAATATTGCCAGAGGAGGAGGTAACGCGTGCTGAAGAGGCCCCAATGTATAATGAACTACCAGAAAATGAGAAGCAATATGCCCTGTTCACTGATGGGTCCTGTCGTCTTGTGGGAAAACATCGGAGGTGGAAAGCTGCTGTATGGAGTCCTATGCGACAAGTTGTAGAAACGGCTGAAGGAGAAGGTGAATCAAGCCAATTTGCAGAAGTAAAGGCCATCCAGCTGGCTTTAGACATTGCTGATCGAGAAAAGTGGCCAGTGCTCTATCTCTATACTGACTCATGGATGGTGGCAAATGCCCTGTGGGGGTGGTTGCAGCAATGGAAGCAGAGCAACTGGCAGCGCAGAGGCAAACCCATCTGGGCTGCCGCATTGTGGCAAGATATTGCTGCCCGGGTGGAGAACCTGGTTGTAAAAGTCCGTCACGTAGATGCTCACGTACCCAAGAGTCGGGCCACTGAAGAACATCAAAACAACCAGCAGGTGGATCAGGCTGCTAAGATTGAAGTGGCTCAGGTGGATCTGGACTGGCAACATAAGGGTGAATTATTTCTAGCTCGGTGGGCCCATGACACCTCAGGTCACCAAGGAAGAGATGCAACATACAGATGGGCTCGTGATCGAGGGGTGGACTTGACCATGGACACTATAGCCCAGGTTATCCATGAATGCGAAACGTGCTGCAATCAAGCAAGCCAAACGGTTAAAGCCTTTTTGGTATGGAGGACGATGGTTGAAATATAAATATGGGGAGGCCTGGCAGATCGATTATATCACACTCCCACAAACCCGCCAAGGCAAGCGCCACGTGCTTACAATGGTGGAGGCAACCACCGGATGGCTGGAAACATATCCCGTGCCCCATGCCACTGCCCGGAACACTATCCTGGGCCTTGAAAAGCAAGTCCTATGGCGACATGGCACCCCAGAAAGAATTGAGTCAGACAATGGGACTCATTTCCGAAACAACCTCATAGACACCTGGGCCAAAGAGCACGGCATTGAGTGGGTGTATCACATCCCCTATCATGCACCAGCTTCTGGGAAAATTGAACGATACAATGGACTGTTAAAGACTACGCTGAGAGCAATGGGTGGTGGGACATTCAAACATTGGGATACGCATTTAGCAAAGGCCACCTGGTTAGTCAACACTCGGGGATCTGCCAATCGAGCAGGCCCTGCCCAGTCAGAACTTTTACGTACTGTAGATGGGAATAAAGTCCCTGTAGTGCACATAAAAAATATGCTGGGGAAGACAGTCTGGGTTATTCCTACCTCAGGCAGAGGCAGACCCATCCGTGGGATTGCTTTTGCTCAAGGACCTGGGTGCACTTGGTGGATAATGCGGAAGGATGGGGAAGTCCGATGTGTGCCTCAAGGGGATTTGATTTTGGGTGAGAATAGCCAATGATCTGAATTATGTGATGTTAAGTACTAATTATAGTTATAATAGTTATACTAATAATACACAGATATACTAATAATACTAATAATATTATATGCCATACTAATGTTATTATAATAAGAATCACCCAGATTAATGAAGAATAACTTCAGTGAAACCAAGCAAAGCACAGTGATGATGGTACCAGAACTGACTTCAACCTGAAACAATCCAACACCACATACCATCTCCATTTTTCCTGCCCTGAAAGATTATTATGACAGATGGAGCCCGAAGTCATGGACTAAATGAACTCACCGAACATTTTAGAGGGATGGCCCACAGATGAAGGGAATGATATCTGTGTATGTGTGTATATATATATATAAAAGGGGGTGGTGATTAATGAAAATGTACTGGAAAATGTGAGACTTGAGCATGATGCAAATGGTATAGAATAAGGGGTGGATATTGTCCTGGTTTCGGCAGGGATAGAGTTAATTTCCTTTCTAGTAGCTGGTACAGTGTTTTGGATTTAGGATGAGAACAAAGTTGATAACACACCGGTGTTTTAGTTGTTGCTAGGTAATGCTTACACTAGCCAAGGACTTTTCAGCTTCCCATGCTCTACTGACTGAGGAGGCTGGAGGTGCACAAGAAGCTGGGAGGGGGCACAGCCAAACTGGCCAAAGGGACATTCCATACCATGTGACGTCATGCTCAGTACATAAACTGGGAAAAGCTGGCCGGGGGGGCCGCTGCTCGGGGACTGGCTGGGCATCGGTCAGCGGGTGGTGAGCAATTGTGCTGTGCATCACTTGTTTTGTGTATTATTATTATTATTATCATATTATTATTATCATTTTATTTCAATTATTAAACTGTTTTTATCTCAACCCACGAGTCTTTCTAACTTGTGCTCTTCCAATTCTCTCCCCCATCCCACCGGGTGGGGGGGAGTGAGCGAGCGGCTGTGTGGTGCTTAATTGCTGACTGAGATTAAACCACGACACATATCAATGGTATTACAGTAAGAATCACCCAGATTAATGAAGAATGAAGTTTGATGAAACTGGGCAAAGTGCAGCGATGATAGAACCAGACAAGTGCAGCAGTGATGGAACCAAAACTGGCTTCAGCATGCCAACAATCCAATACCACACACCATCTCTCCTGCCCTGAAGGGCTGTTATGACAGATGGAGCTCAAAGTCATGGACTACATGAACTCAACGAACATTTTATAGGGACGGCCCATAGACTAAGGGAATGATATCTGTGTGTATATATCAAAAGGCAGGAAAAGTGGTGGTGATTAATTGGGATGTATTGGAAAGTGTGGGACCTGAGCATGACATAGATGGTATAGAATAAGGGGTGGATACTGTGCTGGTTTCAGCTGGGATAGAGTTAATTTCCTTCCTAGTAGCTGGTACAGTGCTGTGTTTTGGGTTTAGGATGAGAACAATGTTGACAACACACCGATGGTTTAGTGTTGCTGAGCAGTGCTTACACTAGTCAAGGACTTTTCAGCTTCCCATGCTTTACTGACTGAGCAGGCTGCAGGTGCACAAGAAGCTGGGAGGGGGCACAGCCAGGACAGCTGACCCCAACTGGCCAAAGGGACATTCCATACCATGGGACGTCATGCTCAGTACATAAACTGGGGAAAGCTGGCTGGGGGGGCCACTGCTCGGGGACTGGCTGGGCATCGGTCAGTGGGTGGTGAGCAATTGCGTTGTGCATCTTTTATCTTTTATCATTATTATTATTTTCCCTTCCTTTTCTGTTCTATTAAACTGTTTTTATCTCAGCCACTGTGGGGGCGGGCAGTGAGCAAATGGCTGTGTGTTGTTTAGCTGCCTGCCAGGTTAAACCACAACAACCGGGAAGAAATCTTTTCAGTTAGGGAAAAAAGAAACATATCAGAATAAATTTGTACCATTGTAATGAATGCTCTCAAGAAAGATGCCTCCACTGCTCATTAAAAATGCTAGCAGAACAAAACCTGCCTATAGTGTGGCCCCAGGAAGAGCCTGAAACAATTTGCACTACTACATTAAATATATCACCCACAGGAATTCAATCTGAGAAGTTATTCCTGTTTTTACAAATCCATGTTGTACTGCTCTAATTTTGGAGATATACAGCTCTAGTTAATGTTGTTTTGAACAGGCTAAAACACAAGCTGTTCTATGATTATGGCATATTTACCCTCCTGGCAGAGTGAGGTATTAAAAAAGGTAGCATCTTCAGCAGCAAGATTTCTTATTTTCTACTCTAGCAGTTTTGCAGATTTTGGCAAAATTCATAACCAGATTGAGTCTTTAACATGGCTTGAGCTAATCTTATGAGGCACTGTAAAGCCAGAGCTTTGTAATCATTAATTAAAATAAATATCAGTTTACAGGCTACCCTTGTTTGCCCCATAAGATTCTGTCTATAATCATTTTCTAAACAGCTCTGCATTGCTTGTTGACTGTTCAGCATCTTTAGCTAATCTCTCAGTTCGTGATGCAAAGACAGATTGTTTCACCTCTAGGCTTGAAGTGCATCGTCATGAGGGACCTTGCTGACTGACTAACTGAAAGGTGGGGTTTTTTTCACTCTGTTTCAAAAAGAACCAAAAATATATGGCCATTTGCAATTTTTTATGAGGTTATTAATCAAATACAGTGGAAATACTAAAGAGCTTTGATTTAGGCAGGGATTCCGCTATAGAATGGGATAAAAAAAAAGCTGCTACAGTGTTCAGTGAAGCCAGTGAAATCCTTATTAGCATCAGTTACTTTTAAATGGTTATCACATTCAGATACTAACAGAAGCTTATATTTTTTACAAATGCTTATAATTACTGTGTCTCCTTATATAGATTTTAAAAATATTCACTGCAAATACATACTTTTTCTCCCCATAAGTCATATCTTCCCTGTTTTGCTAAAATCTCAAAAATGAACTTATTTTCAGAATAAGTAGTAAGTAAATATAGTATTTGTTTTGTTTCTTTTCTCTTTCAATTAAAAATATTCCCATTTTAAAAAAAGGCTTTATTTTTTATGCAACTATTATCAATTTAAAGCTAAGGAATGTAAATATTTTGCATGTTTTCAATGAGACTGAAAAGGGAGTGGCTTTGATAGCTGTGTGCTATCAAAAAGGATTCCACAAAATTGAAAAAGAAAGGTTTTCTGTGTTATACGTTAGTAATCGTGTATCCTCACATGAATAGGATTGCCTATAGTTTGACACCTGATTAAGATCAGATGGAAGAAAGGCTGCAGACCCTGTGCTCCACAAGAACCTGTACAGCTGACCTTACCCAAAAGCTTGGACACCACTCTGGCAGAGTAAGACACGAGATGAGGAACTGAATGATTTTTCCCTTCATCACTTGCATCCCATCAGGATTTTTAGTTCAGAGGTAATGGAGCTCTACAACCCTTACATGAGATTGTTCATCTCAAGTTATCATGTAAGTTGCAGAATCTTCCCCTTTCCTGAAAAAGCTTCTAAATTACAAGAAGGGATCACAAACTCTTCAGATGAGTTTCGGTTATTAGGAATTATGAAGTGGAAAAAATGAGCTTTCTGAAAATATACTATTCATTAAAAAAGAAATTTAGAAAAAAGTAATTCAGAAAGACTGAATTATTAGCAATTCTTGAGGTATTTGAGTTCAGAAAGCAGTCACTTTCACATAGGCTTCTCTGATTTTCTTGTCACACCCCCTGATCACTACTTATTTTTGATAGCTCTAAAACATTCAGCTCTACGTAGCCAAGAAGAAGCTGTTCAGGCTGCCTTCCTCCATGCTTCTTATAGCGATGTGAACTACAGTGGGACACAAGCACATCCTTTATGTTTAATATTTCCCATTACTCTAACATGGAGTAGCATTTGATGTGTTGGGTACTGTCTAGGGAAGCAGGAGGTGCGACTTTGAACCTTTCACAGAGAAAAGGAAACAGGACTCATCTAACCCAGGTGGTGGTGGAGTGCTCTAACCTTTCAGCTGCTGCATAGAAAGATGCTGATCTTTTTGCTGGCCCTGGAAAAAGCGTAGGGTCTTTCTCTCAGTTCTAAAATAAAAGAACATTTAAGAAAAGTTTAAAGCTTGCCCATCTCAAATAGAAAGAATAACTCAAGCTTTGGAGACAGCTGGGATTTAAGATGCAGTAATCCCTCTCCTCAGCATTTTTTACAGGTTGTCTAGGGCAGTTCTATTTTGCAGTTTGTTTTTTATGATATCCACTCTGAAGCATCTAACTCCACTGTATATTGTGGAAGCAATACTTCTGAATCCTTATCCTGAAATTCCACCAAGAACCTGATTATTGATCAGTTTATTCAATATCAAAAGTTGTGATAGGAGCAGGAAGCTAAGGCAGCACTCCCAAATTCCATGCTAGTATACCCAAACCACTTTCCCTTTACCTGGCTTATATGCAGCAAAGATTTTATTCAGCCCCATCACAAACACAGTAATGAAAAATAACAAGGAACCTGAACTGACATGCACATGCAGAAAGATCAGTGGTTTTCCCTTGGCTTCTGTGGGGTACAGAGCATCGGTAAAGGAACAAAAACATTAAGAAATATTTCATTGTATACACCTAGGAGTATTGTTTTGAATGGCCTTGCATCAGTTTTTCCTCCTTGTATTAGGAATGAATTACGCAGGAGAGCATGAGCAAGTGAGCAGATCCATCAGCCTGCCTCATGCTTTCCCTGTCAAAGCAGTAGCTCTGCAGAGTTGGCATGATTCATCAACACTGTTAGCACATTCTTTCATCTCCCTACATCTCTCTTAAATATACAGAAGGGAGGTGATAACCCGATCCTTTATGCAGAGGTGAATATTTAAATCTCATGTCTTATGAATATATCTCGTGTATATAGCTTCATCTCTGCCATCACCTGATGCATAAATTTTGTTCCATCCAGTTGAGGATGAAGTAGCCTAACCTTCCACTGCTGGTTTTACTGCAAAACCTCATTCTCTCTTGAGGTGACTTTTTCCCTCACGCTGTGAAAAAGAAACTAACCATATAATCTTTCAGAACAGTACAGCAAAGATATTATGTTTTACTATAATACAACGAAACTCTCATTTACCACAAAGCTCTGACTACGCATTTTTCCATGGTACACAGTGACACAGATGACTGATTTGGTGTGGACACCAATTTCTCACCTGAGAATCAGGTCTTATGACTTTAAAATGATTAGTCATGTCAATGAGAATTAGTGTATGTTGAAGAATGCTGCCTGATATTCTACACACCCCTCCTTCCCAAATCAGGTGGACTATCTCCTCTTCAATTTCACTCCTTTAGTTCACAAGGAATATTTTTCTTATAGATGCTTTTGGAGAGTTGGAACTTTAAAACCAAATTGCAATACCTTTATTTTTTCTATGGCTATGGTTCTTGTTTCCTCCCTGTTTCAGTGCAGATACATAAAATCATGATTTTGGCTCTCAGATACTGCAGTAATAGAATCTATGTGGGTAATTACAACAGAAGTTTCATTTTTCCACGAGTATGTTGCCACGGGAATAAAGAACACTAAATTCAACTTAAATTCTGAATTAAATTTTGCTGCATAAAAAATGCCTACTTTTACATATACACTGCCAGGTGATAAAATAACATAGAAAGCCATGTATCATGACACGCTGTGATTACTAAAGCAGGCTTTAATATACCTGTTGATAATAATCCCCAGATCTCTCATATAACCAGGCCCAGTTAATTTCCCTTGATTGCTGTCTACAGAAGCACAGCTTTACTTCAGTCTTTGTCCAAATCGTGAAACAGGCATTTTGATTCACACAGTTCTAAGTTTGGAAGCCAGTGTCCTTTTCTAAAATGCCATGTGCACCACAACCCTGTATCTCAACTGAAAGCTAATTTTACTGTCTGGATAAATAAAAGCAGAATAAATAGAGAAAGGTATTTCAGATGATTACTTTAGAATCTGTGTATGACTCAAACAAAATTAGTCATAAACAAACAAATGCAATGATATATATGTAGATAAAAGGAATGTGCTCATGCTCGTATAAAAAGAAACAAAATCATAGAAAGCAGTGGCTCTGAAAGGATTCAGATCATGGCAAGCAACATAAAAAGGTCCTTCCATTTTTCTGCTGGTAGAAGCTGATATCACAGGTAATTAATAAAGAGTAACAGAGAAGTAATTTTATCTCTATTCATGGGGAAAATGAGAGTGGATACTCTGTACATTCTGACATGTGTGAATTTTTTTTTTTAAAAAATGAAAAGCTGGGCTAAGAACACACCACAAATATTGTTGAAGGTAGTGTAGCTAGTCCTGTCAAACTGTCCTGCCTGAAGCAGTCCAGCGCTTTCACCTGTTTCCTTCTTCGGCCTGGAGTATTTTCACCTTTACAACTATTTTAAGACAGGAATTTTAGCACAGAGGTGATAGTTTGATTACAAGCATTACTTCATATTTTCATTAAAAGTTTTTTTTTTCTTCTGGTTTTGAGTGTCTGATACCTGTCCTAAATCTCTCAGTCTGGACCTTAAATCCTCACCAGTGCAAGGAACGTTGATTTATGAGTCCGTGATAATCTACTGACAGTCTTCATTGGCCCAAAAGATAACCTTTAAAGTTTCTTGTAAACATTATTATAGATGTGGATGTTCTAGGATTTGTGCTCAAAGATTTCATAAAATGGCTGTTAGTCTTCCCAGTGTTCAAAGAAGATAATCTATGAAGCAGTGTTAAGGAGGACATGCATGCATGAAAGTGCTAGAAAAAAGACATGGCACTTCTTGTTCATTTTGGGACAAGCTACTTGTAGATCCAGTAGCTCATAAAACAGACAGGAAAATGGGCAAGAAGCTTTGCTTTTATGAACTTTATAAAGGAATCCACAAAAACAGAAACAAATTTATGAAAAATAGCGGAAAAAGAAAGACAATATTTTCATTCTATTTTGATTGTATTTAAAAATGCATAATAAAGCTTAATTATGTCCTCTCTGCATAATATCTACATACATTACACATCCTTCATTCCATATTCTCACTCAGAATATCACGTTTTACTAATTTTTAAAAATTATGAATATTATTACACTGTGCATAGGTGAGATGCCAACAAGTGCTCATTGTGAAAATAAAACAATTCAGTATTAGCTAGAGGAATATGGAAAAATCCCATGCATTTAGCTTTTTGTAGCCCTGCAAATTGAGAATGCATTTCAAAATATGTTTAAGAAAAAAATTCCGTGAATCAGAGAGACCTTTTGTGGCATGTGAAATATCAGTGTTTCTAATAGAAATGCTGACAGACTAGAACATATAATGGGTCTATTGGGTGATTTTCTAATATAACTAATGTATAAATGCTGACTTTCCTGATGTCATCAAAAATTCATTTCATTTCATTTCACTTCACATTTGCTGACATTTAAAGTGCATATACACAACAATTGATTTCTTTTGGACTTCTAAACAACTTTAAATAAAACCAGTGAAAATTGATTCTTTCTTGTTTCCTGGCATGTCAATGCCAGGAATTCAGTTATTGAGCCAAATTCTTGAAAATGAACAGATACTTCATGGAAAATTAAAATAAATGTTTACCTCTAGAAGTTTTAAGGCATCTTAGAATGGTAGTCTTAAAAGAATAAATAACACCACTAACTTCTGTAGTTTCAAATGCATTTAGCTTATTATAAAATGTCTGAATTTAGTCTTATCCTTCAAGTGTTCACTTTTGGTTTTCAGAATATTTGATAACACTCTGTATTGCATATATCTAAATTACGTTGCATGTAAGAAACAATACAATTTGTATTGGAAAAAATGGAAAAAGATACCTCTATTGACAGAAATAAGTACAGCACATATGGTTTTACTTGATAGACTTTATATATGTGTGTTACTATAGGAAACTTTGTAACAGAAAACAGCTGGGTTTTAATCTATTTTTACTGACCTTCTAGAAAAGAATTTTAAAATTCATTGAGCCAAACCTAAGAGCTTTAGAAATTCTCATTCAACCATCAGGACAGCACACAAGAGAAGCCAAATTCTCTTGGTGTGTCACCCATTTGCAGAGGCTGTAGAACTAGTTTCAGGTTACTCTGGCTTTGAACCTGTTCTCCTTCTAATCCAAGGAGAGACTTATGTTTATTTTCAATGGAAAGAAAATAAATCAACCCTTTCTGTATGATGCAATCAAAATTCAGTAGGATAACTTGCCTCTTTTTTATCTATATTGTCTAACACTTTCCAAAATTGCCCTGTGTCCTCCGAATACTCTGAAGTCTGTCAAACACTAACTAAATGCACAACATCAATCTGTAGAATATTATTAAACTACTGTATACAGAAGATGGAAGCAATACTTTAGACAGAAAAGCAAGATGTAGTTGTAAATCATCTGCCTAAATTCTAGGTGTTCCCCATGCGTAGACTTGTATTTACCAAATTACAGCTACTGTATTTTTTTTAACACAGTGCTCATAGCTAAAGATCTAGAGAATCCTATTTACAAGAGGATTTTGTTATTGTCCTGCTTGATTTCAGTCCATTTCACTTGGAATCAAATTATTTTCAAAATTCCCGAGAAATAGCAGCCTAAATTTTCAGCAGCCCAAAGCGGAGGTTTTTGGTAGCTTGGTTTATCTCATAATCAAATCTTTCAATGTACTAAATACCTACTGGTGTGGGTGGGTGTAAGGAAGACCGTATCAAGGACAAGAGGCAATGGGCACAAACTGAAATATAAGAAATTCTATTTAAACATAAGAAATTTACTTTGAGGGAGATCAAATACTGAAGCAGATAGCTTGTAGAGCTTGGGGAGTCTCCATTCTTGCAGATATTCAAACCCTGACTGGACATGGTCATGAACAACATGCTCTAGCTGACCCTGTTTTAGCAGGAGAGTTGGACTAAACATCTACAGATGTCCCTTCTAACCTAAACAATTCTACGATTCTAAGAATAATCGATTGACTCCTGCAAATAATTTGAGTTGTGCAATTTTTTCAGTGAGGAAGATATCTACTCCTGTTTTAAAGATTACAAGATCTCACTTCATTCTTCGAAAATTCTTGTTTAATTAGTCTTGTTCATGTTAATAAAAAATATACTTTATTCCCAACCTACATTTGTGTAACTTTAACTTCTAAGTAGTTGATATCATAACTTTTTTCAAGAGATATGAAGGTTATGTTAACTATTACTACCATTACTTTCAAAGGATTCCTGATATCATTCTAGGTTTCACTGAAAGAGAGGGAAGTGCTCTCATCTTTCAATAAATTCTAGGTAGTTGGTGATCTAGTCCCATCAATTTGTCCCATGAAAGACATAAAAAACAAATTCTACCTTTGTACACACAACATATGAGCATACATGCAGAATACAGCCATATATGCCAAAATGTTCTGCAAGAAAATATTTTGCGTGATAGGGATTCAATGGATAGCAGCTTCTCCATGTTTTTGTAGTATAACATAAACATACCCTACCTTGGCTGAGAGGACAATTGAGTTACTTTTGTGCCCCAATCTTTTCAAAATTAGGCTATCAAACTGATGCAGTGGTTAGCTTTGGAACCACTAGGCTAACTGGTGTCCTAATCTCCATTGGATTTTGAATTCTCCAAGGCCATCCATTTAAAGGTAATGCACATCCTATCTCGATTCCACTCTGTCAGATTCCCTGAAATGCTTTAGTTACTGCAATGGTAAGAAATATATCAGTAAAATGTAGGAAGTTATAGCTTTTCCAGACCTTACTATAACCTTGCATCCAAACAACTGACTGACTATATTTTGAATTTATTTTCTACACACAGATATGACACAATATTTTTAAGAATGTTAACTCACTTTTTCCAATGATACATCTTTAATTTTCTTTTGAAGTTCATCATAAACTTAGAAATGTAATTGAACGGGTTATATTACTATGCAGAAATAAAATACAAATTAAAGAATACTCTGTGTAAATCAGTACTCAGTTTTAACCTCTAGAGAGCTATGCTAGCCAAACGATCTTTCTTAACAGTGCTTATAAAACTCTTTCTTTTTTCAAATTACTGTAGAAATATTTAATCAACCAGTAAAGGAGTAATTTAGAAAGCAACTCAAGGTGGGGCTTTTTTTTAAGAAAAAAAAAGCTTGAATGCCATAGACAACATTTTAAAAAATCCAGAATGAATCAGAAAAGTTTTTTGTAATGAGAATGAAAGACTACAAAATGTAAAAACAAAAAAGTTGTACTTTCTACTGGTGTAAATTTTTGTTACTATATTTCAGTTCAGAAAAACTTCAGCTCAGTACAGCTTCAGAAAAGCTACACTTATGTACACAACAGCTGAAAAACTGGCTCTGCTTACTAAATTTTCTATTTTTTTTTTTTCTGGGTCTCACATGACTTCTCATTAAATATTATTGTTCTGCTTTGGCACTTAGTTGTGATAACATGAAAGCAATACAGATAAGAAATTCATTTGTTAAGGATGAGGGATTCTCCTAATTGGAAAGGAATAGTCCAAAGAACAATGTTTCGTTGACATGGGTTTAATACCTGACTGGCTTGATAAGGTAAAAAAGACTCAAAAAAAAATCTAAAAGCTGTCAAAATGTAGGCTTCACAAAGGATATGGTTGAATTCAGCTGAAGTCTATGAGATTCTATTTTTAATTTCAAGAAAAATACAATTATCCTTTAGCACATCAGATGTAATTGGCTGTAATCCACTCAAATGCTTAAGTATTGTTATACTATAAAATATATTTGCCATCATGCATAGGTCTTTTGGCCTGCAGACCCTTCACTGTGTTCTTAAAATATGCTGTTACAGTTATTACCAAATGGAATAGGTCAAATAAAAGAAATAAACAAATAGGTCTTTTTTTTGGTCAATTACTTCTTGTTCTTTGACCCAAAACTGTCCAAAGAACTGTAAAACAGTGCAGATCAGGTGTTAAATTGTATGAGCTATAGGATATCCTTGAGACTGAAAGTGAATATTGAGGTTAGAAGTTTGAATGATTGCACATGTTCATGTTTCTGTGTGAAAGGAGAAGAAAACAAAGAGTAAGAAAATAGGAAAATGAGGAAGAAAGTGTTAGCATACTTGGGAGGAACCCAAGAAGTATAAGCTACAGTTTCATATCAAAACAGTCAGCAGCAACACCAGCTTAAAGTATTGCGTCTTCTTTCTCACTGTGACTATTTCTTTGTATTTCCCTACCATAACCCCACCATAGCTGTAATGAAGGAGAGGAAGGGAAGAAAAGCAGCATTAATTGGTTCAAAAAAGTCTAATTTTTTATGCTTTATGAAATAAAAAATAGTTTTGTTTTTCCAAATGACTGACTGAAAAGGAAGACTTCTTTTCTGAAACTGCCTCCTGTTGATTTTTTTTTAATATGTTTCAGTCAATTTAACTTCACACAGCCTATTGCAGTGTGGAGAATTCCTGTGGAACTGAGATTCGGTAATATAGTCTTTTAATTTTCCACCAATATGGAATTGTCTGGTACTCTTCACTTTTAAATAGCTTTATGTGTGAAAAGACTAAGTCATTGATGGTTCAGCTACATATTTTTAAAGTTTAGCTCTAAGTTTCTTTTCAAGCCTGCCTTCTTAACTAGAAATAAATTATAACTTTAAAATGTTAAATGATTAAAAATGAAATTATTTTCACAATCTTTTATCCAAAAGCCAATAAGTTAAGAATTCACAGTATTCTAAGTACTTCTTTTGTTTTAGGAATGGAAGTAACAAAGAAATTGAGCTACAAGATCTAAATACAAATTTTTAAGAATATTTCCTTTGATAACTAATCAAGCTTTCCTAAAACGAAGTCAGAAAACTCAAGACACAGATCTCCATGCATAAGTACCTGATTTTTAGGTCAGCATTATTAGCCAATAAGTACACATTTTAAAATGCAGGAACTTGTTTGCAGATATCTCTGACTGAATGTACAAAATCTTTCCATTGGTGAAAATGAGAGTTGGGAGAGGAAAAAGATAAACTAATAACTTCAGCAGTGAACAAGAGTATCCTATTCTATGAATGAAGAACAAGAAAAATTAATTTAACCCATGCTAGTGATCAAGGTGAATGACTAGGCAAGAATGTGTTTTGTACTGGACATATAAGATACACAGGCTCAAGTAATATAAGTACTGCACCTGGAAAGGCTTTCCATACAAGTTGTAAAACACGGCACTACAAGCTGACATTCAATTTTACAACATAGTTGTTTATCAATATGCTACAGTTTTGATGCATAACAGAATTCCTGATTTAATTCACTGCAGTCATTCTGAAGACCTGTGAAAGTGATGAAACAAACACTTGTTCATCAACACAGAGTGCAGACTACAGCTGCAGAAACCAACTCTCAATAGACTGCAGGATTCAGAATTGATTGCTAGTGATATGATTTATCCCAATGTTAATGGAAAAAGCCTTCTAGAGTGGACTGAAGGGACTTTTTTCCCATAAATCCAGACTTAGAACTTACCAAAGAATTGAATTTTTTTTTTCAAAAAACAATTTTCCTCTTGGCCCAATGCTTCACTCGATTACACAATTTGAGGCAATTTTTTTTCGAATGGGCTATAGTCGTAAACAGATTAACTTTCTTTCAGCGATGAAAAGCTGTACCGTGTAATGATCTGAGAACTGCAGTAATACGGAGGAAGAAGGAGAAATTAGTGTTTTCATGGGCTAACCTCAATCACAAAGAGGTAGAGCCCCCAAACTACCCACAGTCTGTGATGACAGGGTGCACGTGGTGTCAGCTGGCATGTGGGACCTGGCTCAGCATGGTCCATGGCCAAGCAGGGCAGGGTTGTGGCATCTCACAGCATCACTGGGACAGGGGCTGATTGCCCCAGGCTGGGATAAAACAGGGTCCTGGGCCAAGGGCAGGGTATGGGGAGGCCCTGGGGAGGCTACGCAGTGGCAGTGCCCCAGGCCCTTACATATGGAAGGAGGTAAGTCCTTGCAGAGGGGAATTCAAAACACCTAAATTAAGCTGCTGCTCTAAATTACCAGCCAGGAAACCAATGCCTCTCTATGAACTGCACAAGAGCTTAAAGTGGACTCACCCACAGTGTCTAACATTAACCAACTATAAAATATTCCAGTCTATAAAATAGTCCAATCTGACAAACAGCATTAGAGACAAAAAAAATTGGCAGGAAGATAAGTGAGAATGACTCTCAAATGAGACTAAAAAGGCTTCATTCTGCTTCTAAATGAAAGGCAGATATTTCAGTATAAAATACAGGATGAGAGGAAAATAATATTTATCCCAGACTCATTTCTTAAGTCACAGTTAAATAGTGCTGCTGGTGGTATAGTGTCAGCGGCTTTATGGGACTCAGCTATAGACATCTTCTCTCCAGAGAAGCTGGTGGGTGAGGCATTGGGGGACTGGGAGAATGGATTTCCCAAAGCAGGTTTTTGATGGGCTTGAGAAACACAGGTGTCTGCTGTTTTGGCCAGCGTGGCATTTTGCTTTCTGGCAAGCACCTGACAACCAAAAGCAAGTGCTTCACAAGTGCAATGTCTTGTTCAGTCCTGATTCATCCCGCCATCAGTGACTTCTCTGCCACTGTCCTCACCTTGAGACTGGAGTGCAACTTTGTGCAGAGCCCTCTGGGCACACAAATGGTGCCCAGCAGGGCAGGGTGGAATGTGGCCATGCTGTAGAGCACTCTGAGGTTCAGCATGGAAGTCCAAGTGGACATTCCCTGTTTGGCGCGATTGGATTGATGTGGAAAGTCAGCTAGAGGTGGGATTTTGAAAGTGACCCAGAGCCTCAAGACCTGGCTTTCTACTAGTGCTGCAAACCCTTTGTCTGCTTCAGAGTCTGCTTCAGATTCTAGAGCTTATCTTGGCTCAAAAGGAATAATCAAATTGTCTTTTCACGACCTTCAGGAATATAGTAACTATCCTTAGATTACGAGTGTACGTAAGAAGACCTTTAAATTGAAAAAGATCTCTTTCACATCTTTGCCTAAACAAGAATTAAAAAAGTAAAGTGTTTGTTTGTTTTTAACTTTTTCATTCTTAACCTAGGTTATAATTATCTGTAGGGCCTTAAAACTGGAATCAGGGAAAGAGGCACACAGGAATGGTGTCCTCTTTGGGAATGGTATGCACTTGGGAGGGGAGGATAAGGCCAACAATAAGGAGCCTGAGGGTTGTGCAGCAATTGTAAGAGGTGGACATGCTGGATAAGTTCAAATTTATTACTAAAATAAATTAAAGCCACATCTCTAATGTCAGCTTTGCTGAATATTCATCCTTCCTTGGTGCAATGTCCTGGTCTGGAGCCAGTTCACCCTAAGAGGAATTAACGCAGAACTTTTGTGAAGACTGCTTCAGCTTGTGACCGATTAAAAAATGCCACTAATGCATTGCCAAACTTGGGAACTTTTTTTTCTTTTCAGTTGTTTTCTTTTGCACTTAGTGACAGATATATCTAGAAGCCTATCTTTGTACAAATTTAACAGCAAAACAGTAAAACAGTATGTTGTTCCCCATCTTCAAAAGCTGAGGAACCATACAGCAGTGTTGCACCTTTCTTCTGGGCTGAGTGTTGATTTGGAGTAGGTGGCTGTGCAAATGTTAGAAGATATATGAGTGATCTGGGAAGCTAGTAGTCTCTTGAATTGGTGGTTTGGGTACAGAAAAGAGTTACACTGTGTGCATAACAAACAGGATACCACTAAGCTGTTTCAGGCAACATATGCACAAATTTATGAGTGAAAATTGTGATTGTTTGAAAAGAATGGTTACACTGAAACCCAAAGTGAGAGATGCTGAACTCACTGGTTAGTGTCAACAGACTGGCTAATGCTGTTTTGGTTTTTTTGTCTGCATATTCAAGGCGTACCTGGTTTCCTAGAATTGGTGTGTTCACAGTGGTTGTTGCTTTTTGGGTATTTTACCTCTGTTCAACAGGTTCAACAGTGCTATCAAAAGACATCTAAAAGGTAGATATCCTTTCCAGGAACAGGGAGGGGAAGAAGGTTACTACTCCCTCTTTCTGGGAAGAGTAATGACCGCAGCTATGGTGCAGCTGTCTTAAATCACAGCATTCCCCCAGCAAAGGTAAAAAGCTACCACCTATAAAGTTTATTAGCAAAATTATCTTTCTTTCTGTGGGACTAGAGGACAAGGCTTTGAGGAATTAGCAGCATCATAAAGAAGCATATTGCTCAATGTGTCACTTGCCATGCTTCTTTTTAAATGAAAACTCTTTTTTTCATTCTTTCCTTGTGCAAGTGCAGACTGCTTTCCTGGATTGAAGGAAACCTGCCTGTTGGTTTACGTTAGTACTATGCAGATTTTCATCCTGCTGGTGCTCTGGAAAGCTCAATGTCCTTCATTTTCATCTGGGCAAGTGACTTGACACTAATGTGAGATTCCTGCTTTTTGCAAAAATGCAGCACCAGAACACCTGCTTATGAAAGGCCAGCGTTAGCAGCAGAGTTCAAGCAGATCCCTAAGGTTCATATGTGTTCAGTGAAGGCAAAGCATTAGAAAATGAATGAGTTGATGAACTATTAGAGGTCTCCAATGCCTAATTATTTCAAACGATGGCTAATACTCATAGGCTAATACTGGAGGAAGTTAACCAAAGTTAATTAGCATGTACTTTGGCAGTCTGCTCAGTTTAATTATTTTGCTACTTTCTGTTAGGGCAGAGTATCCAGATAGTAATAATGATAAAAATGCCTTGTAAAACTGCTTGCTTGGCTGAGGAGCTTCATACCATGAATGACTGCTTTTGTGCCATCACTGCTGAGTGGTGTATTTTTTATATGTCACCTGAGCATACTCTGTTGTTAGAGCTGCATCCAGACACCTAACTGCCATGGGAAACTAGGGAGTTAAATCATATTGGGATATATGATCAGCAGTCTTACTTGATTGGTACAGTTGAAACAAACAAAAAAAACCCCACAATATTTCGTGTGTTGTAGACTTTTAAACTAAATGAAAGAAAAGAATGGTGCTTTAATGGCACAGTAGTCTATTCAGTGTTTCAGGAAATTCATTGGGCTGAGATCTTTCTCAGTTAGCATTTTTGTACCACTCAGAAGGGTCACATTTTTGGGAAAAAAATGCACATGCGGTGTACTATGTGTACACAGCTTAGGGCAGGGGGCAGCTAGCATGGTTGTTAGAAAGCTATGACCAATGTAAATCCCAGCTGTGGGGGTTTTTATGATATAAACTGAAATCCATCTTTTGTGTATGGCTTTTTCATGAGGGTGAGAATTCAGACCAATTGTTTTTTCTGCCAGCCTTAGAAAAAAACACTTGCATTTTTCTTTCACCTGTAAACAGCCCACAGAGAATGGTCTTCAATGGTTAGCAATAAATTACATATGAGTATCAGTTTAGTAGGAAAAACTTAAAATAAGGTAATTATGGTTCTTAACCATTTTCTTCTGGGTCATATTGTACAGGTTGTATTGAGCTGAGTTTCTGATGTCATTTTTAATGATGTAAATCAAAACCCGTGTCATTGTAGACACACATTCATAAGGTCAGAGAAACATGCCATGTACCTGAAAATTCCCCAGGCAGGCTGTTTCTATGCTACATCTCTGCTCAGGGCAGGCAATGTGCTTGTGAACCAATTACGGATACTTACCTGTAAGTAAGTGTACTTACTTACAATCACCAGCACACATCTATTTAGACCAAAAAGACTGCAAGATTTTTGAAGAAGCCTGGTCAGCTGTAAGTCTTGCCTGGCTGGATAAATACTATCAAGCTTTGGGTCTCAGAGATTCAGTGTTGATAGTAAAGTGTCCTTACTTGACCGCTTTTGTTTTCCAGTGAGAAATGTAGAATTTTTTTTTTATTGAAAAGATGTCTTGATTGTGTATGTGAGAATTTCCTCCGTCTCTCCTGACACCCAAACTGAAGTGACAATTTTTTTCCTTGCTGATCCCCAAAACAAAATAAACAAGGACAGCTATGCAACGTGCCTGCACATGTGACTTTGCATGCAAGATTGAGGGCGGAATGCCAAATGGTGCTAAGATAAAACTATTCTGTGTTGTACAACAGTAATAATGGCAGGAAGGACATTAAAACTTTTGCAGTTATCATGTTACAACCCCTCAGAGATGAGAATCTTGCACATTTATGGGATGACAAAACCGATGGATTTGGATCAGAGCATAGATTGTAGTGAAAAGATATTCACCACTGCATGGATCTGCCTTTGTGAGACGATTTATTACCACGGTCTGCAGCCAGGAAGTCTAACACAGCTTTCAAGTTCAGAGATCCTCAGGGGAGGAAAGAAAGATCTGTCAGAGAAGTGGTCCTGTGACTGGCCAGTTGCACAGCTCATTGCTGAGGCAGGACATTACTTGAGTGAAGTTTGCAACTGCACTTAGAAGAGCTGACAGCAGTAAAGGCACAAAGATGCTAAAGTACAACCACAGATCTGAATGCAAAGCTTGCTCCATCCCATATTTGCTTCCCTGCGTTTGCTTTGCTACGTGTCTCTTGCTGGTCTATCTCTGAGCGAAGGGTTCACTCACCCCAGGGTCGGCTCACACAGGTTTTTGCTTGCTGGCAGCAGTCTCGAGACTTTTGTTGTTATTTCTGAAATGATCAGACAAACAATAAGTAACCTGACCACCTCTTCCTGAGAAGCAATGAGTACACATGTAGTCATGAAAAGTGAGGAAAAACACTGAAGGTAAATCTGACATTTTCTATTATATTGTGAAACTTTACAAGAGCAGAGCAGACAAGGCTATGTCTTTGGAGAGCAGGGCTTCAAACCTAAAATCAGTGCATTTTAACATTTACCTTTAACATTAAAGGTAAACATTTATTTGGGAAAACTTTTCTCCTGTTCTAAGAAATTTCTTAATTCAAATATAAAATGATCTAAACTTTTTTTTTGCCATGCAAAAATATTCTTTCAAAGGCCTCTGTCGGTGAAAATATGTCTCCTTTCTGCTCTACAGAGCTCCTTGACATTCCCCACCAACCCAACACGTAATAGCTAAAAGAACTTATTTTGGAACATTTCCCATTAACTAGCCTGGGGATGCTTTCCCTCCCCACCCCCCACCCCCGTATTTCGGAAATGCACCGCTCAGCTCTTATTCTCACCCACAATGCCCTCAATTTTTGAGTTTGTACCTCAACAACCAGAATGCATTTTCCTTTTCTTCACATTCAGATCCCTTTTTCCATTTGATATCCACTGTAATCTTATTTTCCTTGTCTCCATTAACAAAACACATTAGGAAAACCTCTGGATACTTTTAGAGAACAGTATCAATTTACTAACATCAATGGGAAAAAAAAATTATTTCCTTCTGAGAAAACAATTTGCTCCAATATGTCAGACTGTTTTGACACTGGGTTGAGTGGCAACCTTACTTTACTCTAGCAATTACATTCTAAAAAGCCTCACTGATTAAAACCTGATTCCTCTTAATTTTGACTTGGGATCGCCACACGTCTTTTATTCAGTTTTTGCAATGGAGCCATTGAGAGCCTACATAAATACCCTTGTAAGTGAAAGAAGAACATGCTTGTAAATTTCCTTTGGGTCAAAAAGATTAATTTGTTCTATTAATTAGCATTCAGGCCACTGAGATTTAAATACAACCTGTAGAATGCTAAGCAAAATAGTCTACCAGGATCTAATATCTACTTTGTTCTACTTGATTAAACACAACACAAGTGCCACTGGACCTCTTGGAACTACATAATATACTTTTATACCCAGATGTCCCAGTTTCTCCTTCATTTGCATTTACTCAGACTTTAAACTACAGTACTTGCTATCAAATCTCCCATGCAGAGAGAAAGTCTGAAACAAATTAGCTCTCTTCAGCCCAGTACTTTCTTCTTTTTTTTCCCCTCCCACCCCCACCCCTCTTATGGCCTACACCTCAAATTAACTTCAGGGAGAACTGATAAGCTGTAGTGTGGTTTTATTTGTATCAGAAATGGTCAGATTTTGTCCTGCTTATTGAATCCAAGAGGTAGTTTAACTCTTCCGTAATAAAGGACTTTACAGGGAATAAGGTATTACTGAAAGCAAGTGTTGTATAATCTGGTTCTCAAAATATAGTTCTAAAATAGTTACTTTCAAAAAGTATATCCAACAGATGTGGAACAGTGCTAGGGTTTTGTATATTTATTTTTTAGAATAGAATAGTAGTTAGATCTTTTTTGAAGAAGATTGAAAGGGAAAAGAAATCATGTTTGAATTGAAAGTCTTAGTATCAAACCGGTGTCATTTTAATATGAAACACTGGAATCATTGTTTAACCGAGTAAACTTGCTTTTATCCAGTATCAATCATCTCTGAAAAGAGCTGAAGCTGTAGAAATATCAAAAATATTATTCATGAATATTCTTCAAGACTTCATATAAGTAGCAGCCCAGAAATTAATATTAATTGTATATTAAATGTAGTGGTGGCAAGTCACCAACAACCATGCTGTTAATAGGCAAGATGCAAAAGGTGGCACTAATTTGCCAAATCACAAATAAGAATAAGCAGCGTATCCAATTTTCTCCATCACTAAAAATGAGCTCCTGTGTGTTTGTTCAAAATGTGCCATCAAATAAGGAGTTGGCATATCTATATTAGAAATACCTGAGAAGGCTGTATTATTCCATTAACAGGAGAAAGGTCAAGTACCTAGACATAAAATAACATCATTATTATCAAACACATATGTATGAAACCTTTTAGAAGACATTTATAATAGAAATATACTGCAAAAGTACAATGTATGATCCCAATTAAATAGCTGTTATTGAAACCTTTTAGAAAAGATTTTTTTTCCAAAAATAAGTGAAATAACTTTGTTAAGAACACTAATGAGCTTTGCAAGTAGAATATGAAACGTGACATAAGTTTTGTTTCTTATTTGTGATTTGAACTTTCAGCTACAAATTTTGTATTTCTTTCCTGATGAAAGGCAAGTATTCTTCTCTGTATAACCAAAAGGAGAAATTGAATTGCAAATAATTTAAAGTTACAGTCATACAAGACCTGACCAATGCTAGAGATGAGAGCACTCAAGTATTCCATCCGACCACATTAACTTCTGAAGAACACACATCCCATAGTCACAAGCTCTTCTCCCTTGCCATGCTGTAGGCATTTTCTACTACTGAAAATGTAGCATCAAAATATCTTTTTTTTAATAATATATCATTAAACATTAAATAAAGTAATTTTAAACAATTTATTTCCTGTTTAAAACACAATTCAAAAGCCAAACATGTATGTTGGTGCATAGGGAGGAACTTATGCAATTTAGTTCATTCATGAATGTAATGGAAGCCTGGTGAAACTCAAAAGTTGTGCAAAAAGCACCATAACTTTTATGATTTAAGGGAAGCATGATCCCTCTATAAACTGGAAGTGTATTCTGTTTCTGTACCTCCTCAGACATAACAGCCAACATATTGCTTACCATGGAGACAGAGAGACCAGTAATGCGTCCCAGTTGTCTAAGGTTTTTTGATTAGAGTTGTGCATGTCTGCAAAACCACAAAGAAATTATTACTGTATTCATCCCAAGAAAAAGATAGAAAAACAGAATGAGACAGAAAAGAAGTGTATGGGAAGCAAAGAGGTTATTGGAGAAACACTCTGTTGGTTATAGTCTGTTCCCATGCTTCTTAATATGAGAAAGCCTTTCATTATTTTCCCTTTATTTCTTTGGAAAAAGGTCAACATTTCACCTTCAGATTCCCCATCTTTCATTAACATATAATATAGTCAATCACTAGTAGTCTTTGCCTATTTTTAGTTGCATGCAGCTTCTGCTTGTAGGATCAGGTAAATCTTTTTTTTTTTTTCCCCTCATGTTTCCAGCTGTTCTACCTATATATCTGCCCTACTTTATTCAGACTCCTAAATCCAACATCATTCCTTTTTAACAGCTTGTGAATGGATGCCTGGGAACACACAAAATAGGCCAATGATATGGGGTGAGCCCCTGGGAAAGTAACTGAAATAACAAATTACAAAGGACTGAGCTGGTGAGGACATCCCTGCTGACAGTAAGGATCAGGATATGACAAAATAAGTGTGCATATTTAAGAAAGTTTCTGAAATTCTAAAAATGTCTTGTATTTGGAGAGTGAAAAAAGACTGTGTCCTTATAAATTCAAAGGACTTAGGAGCTTGTAGGGTTAAGGCTGTATCTGTACATTTTCATGGTCATATACATCAATTTCTTACGTAGAAAACATCTTAATGAATTATGTTCATTAAAAATACATTTTTTATTTTTGGTTTGTTAGTCATAATCCACAGTTTTGGAAAATGTAACTTAAAATGTTACAGAAACAAAAATTAATTAAATATTTTTAAATGGTCGAATAAAACTGAAAGGTGAGCACCTCATCTACCAGTCACTGAACTCGTCAATGAAGGATGTATTCACTACTAAGTAATCTAGGTTTCCCATGTGTTAGAACATCCAAAAAAATTCCCTTATTTAATTAACAATTCATTCATGTCAGTCTGAGTAGGAATTAATTTAGAGAAAATTGTAGTGTGTATATTAAATGGTTCGGTTTTGAATCTTAAGTGAAAATGTCCTTGGAGATGTACTCAAAGAGGCTTAATCTTAACGTTTTACTAGTTTCTAGAGCTGAAAGATAATCTGGACAAGATCTCAGCTGTTATAAATAGGTACAGCTCCACACTGTCCAGCTTGTGATTTAATATTTGTGAAGATCTGAGAGAGTAATATGTTGTCTTCCACAGATCAATGTTTAAAACATTACTTGTGTGATCACATATGAAAATCGTATTATGTTCACCAAAAAACAACATCCTTTTGGTCTTTGAGAGTCACAAACTTTGCACAAATGTATTTGTTAGGTGTAAGCTCTTCTTTCAAGAAGAACAAGAAAGTAAGTGCCCTTAAAGAACATTCCCATTTTTTCCAGCTGTATCTATTTTGTGAATTTTCATTCCACCAATAGCAGCTTGATTAGTCTACTGATCTTTTCATTTCACTTGGTAAAGCTAGCAAAAACAGGGGAACATTGTTTACTGATGTATTACTATAGTCACCGCAGTGACAGCTTTAGTCATACTCTGTGCTGAAAGAGTCATTAGCCAAATGGAAATCTGAGGCCAGAAAACGTTTCTGAGGTTCAACGAGACAGTTCAGTTATTTGAAAAACAGTGTGTATTTCATCACGAAAGTGTCAAATTCTTTCCCAGGATAATTTATTTTGAATCAAAACCTTAAAGCTATCTGCACTTCCAAGAAAACCTAGAAGGTTCTAGAAATTAAAGTAGTGCTACCCAAGTCTTCTCATTGCTTCTCAATATTGAAATGGTGATGGTAGTACATTCTTTCTGTCCAGATCTCTACACCTGCAGGCACCACATGAATACAAATCTATGTTGCTTGGACACTGCCATATCCAGTGGGCTCCAGTTCCACATTCTTACATTGGTTTTATACATGTGCAAGAGCAGACAATCAGACTGTAAAACTTTACAGCCTGCTGTAATGCCCAGTGAAATTAGTTGGAAAGACTGTCATTCATTTCATGAGATTTTTTTTTAATTTGGTTTCAATATTGTTTCTTCATGTATTAATAAAGAATATCACCAGGGCATAAACTTTGGAAGAAGCGTAACTAACAATCTGTTGCACCTACTACAGTGTCGTTAAGCTGCACGAGACTAAAACTAATCTGAAAAAGAAATAGGCTTTTGACATACAGTGCTGATACAACAAACACACAATATCTCTTCTGAGTGGTATTGATACTAAACTAATTATGTTATTCTGTTTTCCGAATATCTGAAAAAGTCTTTTTACCCCAGTGACCCCTGCCAGTTCTGTCTTCCTTTGCAAAACTGGATGTTTAAATATCATAACTTTTAATGCCAAAATCCTGCATTCCTTTTGCCTTCCTTTCATTCCAGCATTTCAGTACAACTGATCTTGGATGCCATTGCTTGGCAATGGATTATATTTAATAAAAAAAAAAAAAAAACCTAAGAGCTTTTATCAAAACAGTTCTCAGAGACCCATCAGCTTTTAGATCCAAATCTAATACAGAAACAGTTTCTGATTATCATTCTCCTTTAAACTTTAATTACTCCCAACCCAATTTCTCCTTTTCTTGTCCATATTTTCCTGTCAATTTTAATATCTTCACTAGAAGTAGTGTGCACACTTTGCCTTTTTACTCCAAAAATGCACATACAACTTGTACATTTGTACTAAAGCAATCACTGACCATGATTCCAACAATCTGACTACTAGAACTTGCATTTTGCATCATTTATTAATGCATTTTGCATTAATAAAAAACAGTGCAGAATCTTCCCTTCTCCTTCAAACCAAAGGTAGTTTAAAGTAAAAGCATCCTTTGGTATTGCCATACCAGGAATCCAAAAACATAGAAAATAGCATCTTTAAATTGGTCAAAATTACTCATGCTTTTCTTTCCCAAGTTTCTTGGTACACTGCATTCCTCAAATATATTTTCCTTAGCTAGATATAGAACTTTTTTTATCTGTCAGGTATATTGTAGGATCATGTTGTGATTATAAACTTTGCATCATTCTGCACTAGAAAGATATCAAGTTCACTGAACTCATTTCAGATGTTCATTAACCCAGATTATAAAACCTCCAAGATTTCTGAGGTAAGAGACTAATGTGCTAATCCCTTACAACACATAGACTGTGCATGGGAAAATTCTTATGAATTTTCAATACTGATGAAAATTTCTTCCAAGAAGGCCTTCTGTCTTGTTCAGAAAATTCCAGGAACTTCATTTCAGACATGCTTCTGGTCTTTCCAGCTATTTGCAAGAAGCATCATAGTATGATCTGTATAAAATATTACCATTTATATTAGAGCTCCTTAGCAAAACAGATTAAACACTAAAACATCAGCCAAAATAAGAAGCTTAGGGTTTTATCCAGTAGAAAGCAGATGTTGGTCTACAAAAGCTTAGACCCTCACACTCCCAGGGGCCACTGCTCTTTCAGACAGACTTATTGCTTTGACATTGATCATATAATACTGTACTACTAGAGACTGAAACCCATTTTTCCCCAAGCGCTTCTTCCCCATTTCACTCGTTAGGTGTACAAATCAATTTATGCTTGTGAATGAGGTAAATAGCATGTCATAATACACTAAGCTGCAGATATATGTTGGATACCATGTATTTTTGCACTTGCATGACTTTAAATGCCTTTAATTGTGAGGCTTAATAATAACTATCACAGGTTTGCAGATATAACTGGGGAAAATGAGAATGTGTTACCATCAAACCGGGAACCTGTTCCTGCCTGTAGACACAAGACAGAAGCTCCAAAACCCACCTTACCCAGAGTCACCCACCAAGACACCAGGCTAGACACAAGCTTTGCTTTAAATAGGTTGTGAAGAAGACCAGCAACTTAATGACAGACTTCCACACCTTCTCTTTCCTTTCTGACCTCAAAATTATTCTCTGGAGGAGATGACACTGCAGATAGCTACTCACCGCAAGGTGGTAGGATCTATCTGGTGCCATATATAAGCAACGATTTATTCTTCCAATATTGTACCTGCAACCTAACTGCTATATTTACATACTGGTCAACGTCTACAAAACCCTGTTTCTTAGGTTATTTTTCTCTGAACTATTTTCCACAAGATAAAAGCTTTCTAAGGTGAGAATTCCCATTTTATTAGTTACCCATTTTCATTACTGCCACTTCCAAAAATAATTGAGGGAAATAACTAAACAGACCTCCAGAATTTCTTATGTGCTACTTTTGTGAATACATTTTAATTGTTTTATGGGAAAAGGCAGTTTCTACAGGTTACGTTCACAAAACTTAATCATCAGCTATATATTTATGATAGATTAAAAATTTGTTAATTCAGTGAAACTCTTACCAACTGTTAATTCACTGGTTTATGTTAACCTGCAAAATTAGTAAACATTTGTTAGATTTTATTAGAAAATATTTTTAATGGAATGGTGTCATTGCTGTTAAAATTTGTTTAGCTATTTATTGGAAACATGTTTTTGAAAAAAAAAAAATATTGCTCTGCTATTAAAATAAATGTCAGGGTATAATTTGGCAGACATTTTCTTTGCCCATTAGTGAATTTCCTTTTAACAGTCCTTATAATTGGCTTGCTTATTACATTACTTATATTTTATTAATGTTAAAATGCTTTCATTTTCCACAACAACGGAAGAGGCACATATGAAGAGCCAAAACCACTCTCAAAGAAAGGTATGCAATCCTGCTGATTGCAGCAGGATCCAGCAGGATTTCAGCAAAAACAATTTGGCCAGATACTGTGAGCAAAATTAAACTTCCACATAGTAAATGAAAGAAAATTCCTAGAACTTTAGTAACAGGGTGGTAAATTGAACAAGTTTAAAAAAGAAACCCTGAGACTGTCCAGAGTGCATGCTTAAATTCATTGTTCTGGTATCCTTCCAGCGAAGACAAACAAGAATTTTGCTTCAGAACCACAGGAGGTTCAGTATTGGGCACAGTGGCACATTTAGTATCAAACAGAAGTTAGCTTACAGCACTACTTCACCCAAATCTACTTAGTTTTTTATTTCATGTTAGATGTAGTATAAGGTTGAGGATTTTTCATGTGACTAATGTCTCTGCTTGGAGATCTACAAGGAATCTCAAAGTGCAGAGATTTATGAAAATAAAAATTAATGAGAAAAATTTAATCAAAATATGGCAACCTCCAACAAAGGCTTAACCTAAATGAAGAGGCAAATGTTTGGGTCAGGCCAATCAATTTTTTCTTAGCTCTGTAGCACATTCACAGTGCTACTACTTAATCAGTCATCCCCTGACAAAGAGCATTTTGAAATCTCTAATGAGGACAGAGATACAGGGGCTGTCAAATTAACATTCATCTATTTCTCCAAAATTGTCTAAAGCAGCAGCATAGCACCAAAAGAGCTCAGTTTGCAAGTGTACACAATTTATATTGAAGAGAAAGATTGCACATTATATACTAAGCTCCAAGAGAGCACAGACGCATTGGGTTGACTCATTTATCCCAGTCCTGTCCAGAAAAGCAGATTCCTGCATCTTTCAGCATGCAGCTACATGTAAATGCTGACGTCCCGTCCCGCTGCCTCCCCCCAGGCACACCACACAGCGCTGACCCGCTCCCCAGAGGTACGCCGCGCTTGTACTAATTACACAGCTAGGTGCAGCTCCGTGTGAGTGCTGGGAGAGAGCGGCTCAATTTGATTAGTTACAGGCTTTGTAGTACAAATCACAGGAATAATCTACCAAGCCTAAAATGTTCTGACAGCGATATTATCTGTCAGGACGGATTTGGATTTCTTAAGGAATATGAGAAGATTTCAGAGACTCAAGTGCAACTTAAAAAAAGGAGGTGGAAAAATAGTCCTATGAAAAGATGCAATGCAAAATAGTGACACCTCCCGGGCTATCGACATAGGATAAGGATGCTACCCCAAAATAACACAGCTGGTCTGTTCTTCCCACATTTCTCTGTCTTGAATTACTTACTAAGGGCCCCAGGGATTTACTGTAGAGCCAGGAATTGCTGGAGCAGAAAGGAACCACTGTCATCTGTGTTTCATTTTTCCCCTGTCCATAGCCCTTATAATTATCATGGATGGAAATGACATATGAGAGCATCTGTGATAGTCTTGTGATATCCTACATAGAGGATACGCTCCTGTGCTGTAGTGGTACTATAAATCTGCTTTGGGGGAGAATATTTCAGCATACTTTACAATAACATTGTCAAAATTTGCTAGATCATTGCAAAGTTCTTCAAGGCAGAGTCCACCCAGTTTTTGAACTTAAAAAATGTTTAGCACAAGAGCTTCAGTTCCCATTTGGTACTCAGTAAAATAATACATTTTGAAGTGTATGAGGAGAAGAAAAGAAAGGCTTTCAAAGAAATACAGCTACTTTATAAAAAATTAATTCAAAATATTATTTTGATTAATGAAATCAAATATTTATTTACAATGAGATATTTTTGTTAGTTTCTCTACTTTTATAAATTTTAGCATTAGTTATATATATTCAAAGTAATGTATGTGTTTACAGACAACAATTCAGAAACTATTGCCATTTTACATCCACTATTAAGAGTGTGTGATTTCCTCAGTGCTTAAATGATTTCTAGATAACCTGGCGAGGACAGATTCTGTTCTCAGAAAGGGAAGAGAGTGAACTGGAGTGTGTTCAACACTTTTCTAAAAGCAGTATTTTTCTATAGCTCTTCAACTTCAATAGGTAAACTATTCAAAATGGACTCCAGAAAAAAAAACATGCATGCCTTATCACAACTAAGTTCAGCACAATGAAGATGGTGTGTCCCTGAGCCACAGACCCTTTGGCACACATAAGAAATACAGAATTTTTCCAATAATCTTGTAAGAAATAGAGGGCAAGACACATTTGGCTACTTAGACACAAGATGCTCTGGCTTTCTGCTGAATGGTACACCTTCATTAAGGACTTTTATGCTCAAAAGTCTGGTTTCAGGAGGTTCTGACTGCAGCAAAACAAATCACCTACCCAGCTGGAAGGACACCTCACACCTGAAAGAAGATTAATGTCTGTCCTTTCTTACCTAGACAGTTAGTTAAGAAAAAGTGCTGTACAGAGTACAGAATGAGGGCCTGATCCTCTGTCACACCTCTTATGGCAATAAGGCTTTTGTGAGAGTAGAATTTTTCTGAAGTAATGATTGTGAATAAGGCTTAGCTTTATACCTTTAAGGATGCAGCAAACATGTCTTTATCTTGCTACACAACTTGGGGGGAAAAAAAGAGGAAAAATAAAGTAGCCCAAAAAGTTTGCCTATAAAAGTTACTGTGTTGAACAACAAGAGAAATGTCTAAGATTTTTAAGTGAGAGGTTGGGTTTTTTTAATTTGCTTTTCATCCTAAGCTTGACCTTCTTCCCTCTTCTTTCATACTGCACTTTGTGAGACTTCTTAAAGAAGCAAAGTTTTTATTACCAGCAGCGGGAGCTGGGCTTGGGCAATGGATCACAGGATATGATCTCTTGTATTATTCAGCGTGTATACGGAGTTTTCAAGGGTGCTCCAAGTGGGCTGAATTCTGAAGTCAGTGGAAAATTTGTCATTCACATCAGCAGCAAATGCCTATGCTGAAGCTGAATCACTGTGAAAATCCCACAGTACGTTAATTATATACAGTAAACTGAAAGCTTTTATTTTTTGGACTGGGCACCTTTTTAATATGCACATGTAAATCACACATTTGGATCCCTCTGGTGGTTCTCTTGGTAAAACTATGATGGAAATAAATGCTGCTACTGAGAACGCGACCAAAATATTTTTATATTTTCAGAAAAAATAAAGAAAAAAGCTTTTCAGTAGTGCTATTTAGAATGGCAAGAGGGACAGAAACTTAAATTATCTGTAGTGGAGGAATATACTGTGCTTTAAACACTAATAACGAAAAAGAATATCAAAACAACATCACCATCTAGTCTGCAATCTTATTTGCAGAGTTCAAAGTACTTAACAAAGACATAATTATGTAAGTACTGAATTCTAACTATATACCCTCACTTTAAGCCTTGTTGCTTTCTTTTATCTTTCTGCATATCAGCAGGCTGCTTTCCAAATCATATTTTTACAAAAACAGTACAAGAGAAAATCAAGGACATTTCAGATTATTTACTTCAAATGCTAGCAAAAGCTAGTTTTACCTATAAAATCCAGTACAAGATTCATCCAAAGCAAATCATTCCTTCTTTTAAAGAATTAAGCTACCACTCTGTGTGGTGTTGTGCCAAACCAAAAACCATTTACAAGTCAAATAACTCAAAGATCTTTCTTTTCTTTATGGTTAACAAGCTTTAAAGAAATTTATTAAGATTTTGATTCTTGTGATAATATCTAAAAATGGATATATAAAGCTTCATGTGCAAAGTTACGTAATTAGTTACAGCTGAAAGCTTAAAATACTTTGTCTTGCCTTCTTTTCATAACAGCACACCTGAAATTGGTCATTTTCTTACTTACTCTCCAGAATTTTAATATGCTGGAGAAGAATTTGAAGCCTAACTTTAGGAGTTTCATACCAGAAACAGCAAAGAAGGTATATTCTGGATAATTAAACCATTGAAATATAGAACACAAAATTTAATCTGAATATACATTTCTCAATAGCATAATATTACCAGAAGACTGGCACATAGTGGAAATAAAGGTATCTTGCAATAGGTGGATCTGTGGTCAAATTAGCACATTTTCCATTAGCCAATACTATTATGCATTGCTTAATGCACAGTATGCACAGTCTATGTAACTGTAATCACTCGGAAATTTTCCATGTCAGGACATCTCAGGCTGAGTACTTTCTTATTTCAAGATTTTGTCCAAAAGTAACCATAATTTCAAAGAATAATTTAGAGAGAAAGTATGGCTTGCCCACAATAGAAGTTCTTCAAGTCATCTGAACCCAAGAAATCCAATTACCTGGGTTAGAACATAGAAATTTAGCAAGATGGTTGATCTGGGCAACAGGGGTATATCTATGTGTGGAAAAAGTTTCACGTCTCACCATTCTGAAAGGTTGTAGCTGTCATACATAAAGTGTGTGTGCTATTTAATTAGTGGAAAAGAGCTGAAATCCTGTGTTCAGTCTATGCTTATGGAATTAGCAGCAGGAATTGATGCTTAATTTGGAGCATACAATGTGTCCACACTTTCTCCACTATCTGTACAGCAGACATGCAGAGCAGAAATAAATCTAGTGGCAGGTCCCAGCACACATGCTGTGTGAGATTTTATCTTCAGTGCCCGTACTACAGATTTGGGTGCGATAGCGTAGCAGGACCTTCCCAGCAGCTGCTACTCACAGCAGAAATGAGAGCAGTGAGCCTGATCTTTCTTGCTTCCAATATTGTCCTGCTAAACCAAACCAGTATGAGACAGAGGAAAGCAAACAGGGGTGGGGGGAGCAAAAAAAAAAAATCCTGGAACTGCAAAATATGGCAGGATGGAATAATAGGTTAGAAGAAAGACAGTTATTGCAGGGAGGCTGGTTGCTGGTTACTGATGGGACTGAGACTGGGAGGAAGAATGGGGACAGCTGAGCAAAGAGGCTGGGAGTAGACATGCAGAAAGGACATAGAGGCAGGTGACATGAAACAAAAGACGATGCAAAACAGATTGGGCTTGACTGGACAAGATTTCCCTAGGATTACAGGTAAAATCAGATGTACAAAGACTAATTTTTGCTGACCTGAGACTCATCAGTGTATGCCCTACTTGTGGAATCTTCTTTCTCCTTTTAAATAACTGGAGGAAAAGTTGTCATTCTGATATTTACGTAAGTGAGCTGAGAACAGAAGGAGGATTTCTGAGTGTGGGGTAATCATGCCTGAAGCACATTAGGAATTTAATTTTTAATTTAATTCCAAGCCATCATGTATTCATTTAAAATAAGCTCTTTCTCATGGAAGAATATCCTGGAAAAAAAAAAATAAAATGTCAGAAGAAGTCCTAAAGCCAAATGGTTTTAACTCAGCAAAGACATCACGAGAAAGAAATATTAATGCAAACCACTTTCAAGTAAATGTGATAGATGTTAAGTTTAGGAAATGTTATTCTGGCAATAAGTAAAATATCTCCAAAGTTCAGGTTTGATATTCTAAAACAATCAACCAAACCTAATATGTGAAATGTGCTGAAGTTATTAATTCCATCTCAGAAACAAAGAAAAGAGTCTCAGACCCACAGATGAGTCCAGAGAAAGGGAATTTAAGAAGGATTTTCTAGATTTTATCTTCAAGGTTTTGATTGTCTGATTAATTAGAAAAGCAGCAAGAATTCAGTAATGATATAATGGCCTACTTAAAAATCTTTCAGCATTCAGCTTTCCTTTCCCTCTCTAGGATGGTTTTTTGCTGTTGCTTCTTTTGTTTGTTTCATTTTTCCTTTTGCCTTTGCTTTTGCTTCTTCAGATACAAATTTTGGTAAACATATGAAGTTAAAGGGATGGGGTTTTTGTTTTAGGATCTTGTCCAAAGATTTCAAAGGAAGAAGTATTAAACATCTGCTGAGTCCTACCAGTTCAGAATGATTGATGCTTTTCTTTCAGAGAGTATATCCAAAGTCACAGTCAGGGAGAACATTTTGGGTCTGATTTTTTTTTGAGGTACTGAACGTCTCTGGGGAACTCATAAACTCCCTTGATTCCCAGCGACTGCAGAGACGGACCATGGTTTGTTTCATAGATTATTGCACAGGGTTTGATCCCATCAAAGCCTCATAAAGTGCATAACAAAATCTCCCTGACGATAATGGGCTTTGAATAGTCCTTTTGCCTGAGACTGCTAAAACAGATTCTAAAAAAAATGAACTGAAGATTTACCTTACAAAGTGCCTTTGGCATGCATTACTGAGATGAGTATCACAACGGTGAACATTTAGGGACTTTGCCAACAAGGAGAATCCACTCTGTAACACAGATACAGGTGCCCTGGAAATGGATTCATGGGAATTAGCAAGGATCTGCTTTGACTTATCAATAAGAAAGGAAGAAAGGGTACATAAGAACTTAAGAACAGCCTTACTGGATCATATCGAATATAAAGAATAAAGCCAAAGATGAGCTATAAAAATAGCTCATGACAGCTAACAAAGTATCCTGTCTCTGATAGTAGCCTGTAAGTGTTGCTTCAGAGAAAAACAAAATCAGGTCAGGCATACAAAGGGCTTGCCCAGCTTTTAGCAGGACAAAGTTTAGGGTTTTTCTGAGGCAAAGACAATATTACATCTTTGGTTTTAAATTGCTTTTAATGAACTTTTCATCCATTTATTTGCTCATGTTTGTTTTGGTTGTAGGTGTACCGCAGCAAGCTCCCTTCCTCTATTTCATCCTAGGGTTGTCTGGATCTGTTGCAGTTTGAAGAATGACATTCAAAAGCAAACAAAATGGGGGATGCTTTAACTTAAAATTCTGTGCACTGGGACTCACAGATAGGGTGATAACCTTATTCTCTGTCTTGAGTGTAAAGTGACCTTGCCCATCAGTCAAATCTCCTAAGAGTAAGAGCACTAACTTGGGTTACAGGAGCTTTAAAACCTTCCTATTCTCTGTCTATATGCGCAGATATTTAATTTCAGCTCTCATCACATATTTAGCAGCTAATAATCTGAAAACACCTGACAGATCAGCATTATCTCGTGAATTTTGCTGGAATTCAGCTGATGAGCTGGCCATCAGGATTTCCTTTACTATAGATGGTGAGAAAAAGGGAACAATTCATCTCATCCTTAATCTAAAAGCTCATTTAACCTAACGTAGATTAGATGATTTAGATGACTATGTTCTGCAAGTGACTATTCCTCTTCCGTGGCTAAAAAGGGGAATGTTAGTATCTAACACTGCAGGCTTATAAAGTTATGGATGTGCCGGGGACAGTGAAGTGTGGAAGAATGATCTATGTTTTTTTCTAAATCACTTTATTGCTAAAAACATTGTAAAGCTGATAAAAATAATATGACCTATTGCCTTTTTCTGTCAGTGACCTTACATTTTTTCCTTTCTTTTTGTATTTCTGGTTTGGTAAGCAGTTATTCCCATGTGTGCATGCACACACAGACACACAACTGTATATAAAAATTATTATTATTTTTTTTTTAACAACCGTTAGTGTAGTCTGTGAATAAAGGAAGAAAGAATGTTTCCTCTTAAACAAAAATCATTCTGATTTAGTGGTTCCAACATAGTAAGTTGCTAATTATTTATTATCTTTTCTGAACAAGTAGAGTAGAGTAGATTTGCTTTAGGATTATTTTGGGTTTATTTTCTTCCCTGGAGAAACTTTTGTAGGGGGACGCATTCTTGTAGTACAATAATCTCTAAATTTTATTAATATATTTACTATCTTTCACTTGTTATATCCCAATTAAGAATGTTAAATAATTACACTCAAGAACATTATCAACAATTACGCAGGTTAGGATAAAATTACCAGAGCTTCCTGACTTCCTAAGTCAAAGCCCAAGTCCATGTGAAGAGTTGCAGAGGCCAGGGGAGGTTTTCTTCCACAGCATGGGATATTCCAAGCTCTGCCCATCACAGTTTTGTTTACATTTTTCTCTTAAATCTCCTCTGCCATGTTTGATATCAACCCCAGACCCAGTTCTGCAGTGAGAATATTTGTTAGTTTGTTTGAAAATCGCTGAAGCTTTTGGTACCAACCTTTATGGGGTGACTTCTTCTAACTGACAAATTATCCAAAGTATAGCTCCATTGTGACACACCCTGTGTCCTGAAAGACAAGCAGTCAACATTTAATGATTGAGTTTTTCTTCCAAAACCTCTATATTCTGTAGGCTGTTACAAGTTTTTCCCACAAGTAGAATGAGATATATTTACTTTTCTGGGGCAATTCATAAAATTAAAAGGACCAATGTTTTGCATAATTCAAAATTTATCAGCCAAACAACTTTCACAATCCTAAACCAAAGCACACTGAAGTGGATCGGCAATGATCAAATTTAGCTCAAAGAACACAGAGAGGGGAATACATGGAAGAAACACAGCAAGAAAGAAACTTAAGGTTCCTATAAAGACTACAGAAGAAAAAGTGTTGGAAATATTGATTTGCAATAATTAAATAATGTAACTAACCAAAAAAAAGTCATTTACTTAGGTAAGGTTAATTTAATAAGGAATAAGATGTTTGATCCTGTTAACAGACTCTTTAACATTTTGAAGTATATCATACACAAAGTATTCTTGATTATTACGTCAATAAAAATGTTATGAGGAAAAATGTAGACAGAACAGTGAAGAAATAAGCATGAAAGATTTTCCGTCATAAAGATTCCTGACTGTGCATAAATGAGGATGTGTTTACCGTGCATACTGTAGGCAAATCTGCATTGCTATAGCAGAACTGCTTGTGTTACTTCATTTAACTCATTTGGCATTAAATCCTCTATCCCTACAGCTTCCGCATATACTGCAGACACACCCGAAAGAAAAAAGTGATCTTAATTAGTGTTTGCTTTTCTAGTGACATTTGTAATTGGCATAAGCACTTCCTCCCAAAGTTATATTCATTATGTTAAAGTCATTTATTAGACAAGCAGTGGCAGCGGACTCCTCAGGATCATGACATATGGTCTGATCCATACAATAAGCCACAAAACCTTCATTAGCATCACTGAAAGCTGAACTGAGATATTGGATTAAAATTTCTAGATCATATGCCACACTGAATGAAGTATATTTTTATTTAAAGTTATACCAACATATGTGTTAACAGCTATGTTAACTGAGTAAGTTTTCCTTATTTATCAGGAAACAAGCCTTCCATTATATTGTTCACTATAAAAATAACACTCTTGGCTAGCATGCTGTTTGGGCATTTATTTCACAAACAGTTTTCAGAACATACTTAATATCAGAGCTATTATAAAAGAAGATCATTTTTTGTTTTCCTTAACATCAGGACATCCTCAGAAAGTATTTATTTTCAAAAGTTATGTTCAAAGGAAAGTGAACAGGGGGTTATAATATATTTAAGAATTTCTTATCAAAGTCTCTTATTCAAATTTGATGCTAACCAAAATTTAGCTTTCATAAAAGCTGTTTATTTTATTTCATTTTTTAAATCCATGTCACAGTCTGTCATGATTTTTGAAATCACATCGAGAGTCCTGCCATTATACAACCATATGTTTCATCTTGAGAAGGGGTCTTTCCAAAACAGGGTAGATCATACTAAAATTTTATTTGGTAGAACTTCTACTTCATTTCATAACAGCAAAAAGGGACTTTAACTTCCAGTATTGACAGGGGGTTTTTTATGTGGGTTGTGCTTGCAGTGCTTCTGAGAAAATGAAAACTGCACAAAAGAAGAAGATTAAAAAAGTAAAAAAACTTATTTTTCTAGTAATATAATCTCATGAAATGAAAAAAACTCAGAGCATGAAACCTAGTAAGTAGGCACTAATAGCATGTTCTGGGATTTTTAGGTTGCTGAAATAACATTTATATTCCACTGCACATTGCAAAGGAAAAAAGGGGAGGGAAAGGGAGGGAAGGGGAGGGGAGGGGAGGGGAGGGAAGGGAAGGGAAGGGAAGGGAAGGGAAGGGAAGGGAAGGGAAGGGAAGGGAAGGGAAGGGAAGGGAAGGGAAGGGAAGGGAAGGGAAGGGAAGGGAAGGGAAGGGAAGGGAAGGGAAGGGAAGGGAAGGGAAGGGGAGGGGAGGGGAGGGGAGGGGAGGGGAGGGGAGGGAAGGGAAGCAGAGGGGAGAGGAGGGGAGGGGGGAAGGGAAGGGAAGGGAAGGGAAGGGAAGGGAAGGGAAGGGAAGGGAAGGGAAGGGAAGGGAAGGGAAGGGAAGGGGAGGGGAGGGGAGGGGAGGGGAGGGGAGGGGAGGGGAGGGAAGGGAAGGGAAGGGAAGGGAAGGGAAGGGAAGGGAAGGGAAGGGAAGGGAAGGGAAGGGAAGGGAAGGGAAGGGAAGGGAAGGGAAGGGAAGGGAAGGGAAGGGAAGGGAAGGGAAGGGAAGGGAAGGGAAGGGAAGGGAAGGGGAGGGAAGGGGAGGGGAGGGGAGGGGAGGGGAGGGGAGGGGAGGGGAGGGGAGGGGAGGGGAGGGGAGGGGAGGGGAGGGAAGGGAAGGGAAGGGAAGGGAAGGGAAGGGAAGGGAAGGGAAGGGAAGGGAAGGGAAGGGAAGGGAAGGGAAGGGAAGGGAAGGGAAGGGAAGGGAAGGGAAGGGAAGGGAAGGGAAGGGAAGGGAAGGGAAGGGAAGGGAAGGGAAGGGAAGGGAAGGGAAGGGAAGGGAAGGGAAGGGAAGGGAAGGGAAGGGAAGGGAAGGGAAGGGAAGGGAAGGGAAGGGAAGGGAAGGGAAGGGAAGGGAAGGGAAGGGTGCATTTTAGCACACTATGAACTTACTCAGTTGGCTAATTAACATTTCCCATAGAAAGTAATTAAGGTCTATTGGTTACCCTCTATTTCTGCAGGAAAGGAAGATAAATCCTGATACAATATACTCACTGTTCTCCAAAGCCATTCACTTTATATTGGAGGGTTCTCAATTTCTGCAGTCATAATGATGGTAAGAAAGATATCTGACCCATACCAGATTTTCTGCTTCAAAAAAGCTCACAATATAGCTTTTACTACTTAATTCTATCCCTTACTATGAAGATACCATTTGATCCCTAGATCAGTTTAAGTACATCAGTGTATCACTATGTTTGAACAAATGCATTCTTCTGAAGTGTTCATTAGTCTGAATTAATGGCAGTTATTTTATTAGCTTGAACATTGCATTGTACAACCCGTAGCAAGGCAGTGTGCTAGTGCTGCTGTATTGCTTTCAGTATGGGAACTAGAGTGGTCTTTCTGGCTTGGGCACCGTGGGATGTACTGTGTAAAAAGCAAAATGCTCTTGTGCTTGTCACAGCATTAAAGTGCTCACTCCAAGCAGAAGCCAGGATAGGCGTATCTGGAGAAGGGCATCCCTACATCGGAACTTTCTACAAGACCTGAGGTTTCAAGATGTTAGGAAGCACCTGTTGCAGAAGCTGTATGATAGTATATAAAAGAGCCTAGGACACTGGAATATCACATGGCTAATTTCTAAAGATTATTTAAGAGGGAAAAAGAGGGACGATTTTTTTTTTATTATTATTAAAAAGAACCTACTCCAATAATTTACTTCTAATTATCAAAACGTTATGATCCAAATAGGAACAAATAGCAAATTTAAACTGGAAGAGACTGCTGTGTCTTCTCTCTGTTCAATAAGAAATAGAAAACCAACTCATGGTACCTCTGTAAAACATTTAAAGTAAGTAATAATAGTGGTTTGTCACTAAGATTCTTTTCTATTTATGCTGGTTTTGGCTGGGGTAGATTTTCTTCATAGTAGTTAGTGTGGGGTTGTGTTTTGGATTTGTGCTGGAAACAGTGTTGATAACACAGGGATGTTTTAGTTACTGCTGAGCAGTGCTGACACAGAGTCAAGGCCTTTTCTGCTCCTCACCCCACCCCACCAGCGAGCAGGCTGGGGGGGCACAAAGAGTTGGGAGGGGACACAGCGGGGACAGCTGACCCCAACTGACCAAAGGGATATTCCACACCGTATGATGTCATGCTCAGCACATAAAGCTGGGGAAGAAGAAGGAAGAGGGGACGTTTGGAGTGATGGCGTTTGTCTTCCCAAGTCACCGTTAGGCGTGATGGAGCCCTGCTTTCCTGGGGATGGCTGAACACCTGCCTGCCCATGGGAAGCAGTGAATGAATTCCTTGTTGTGCTTTGCTTGCGTATGCGGCTTTTGCTTTACCTGTTAAACTGTCTTTATCTCAACCCCTGAGTTTTCTCACTTTTACTCTTCTGATTCTCTCCCCCATCCCACCGGGGGGGGGGAGTGAGCGAGCAGCTGGGTGGGGCTTAGTTCCCGGCTGGGGTTAAACCATGACACTATTGTATCCTGCACCACTGAAAATACAGACAGAAATCTTTTATAATGTCTATTCAAGTGACTCAGCTAAGTATGCTAACGTTCCTAGAGGGGGAAAAACACCGCAAACAGTAAATACATACAAAATTGGTCCATAGAGACTACTCTGGCCTCAAAGAGCAAGGAGCATCTGTTGTTCCAAAGTCCTCCTCCACAGGGTGACGGGAGGAGAAAATACTTTGTTTAGCACTAGAAATACTAATGCATATAGTGCTACTTTCCCAAATATCAGGAAAAACTCCAAATTGTATTTTGGACTCTCAAATTAATGAGCAATTCTTTCGTGTGCTTGAATAAGAGCAATCTTTAACATATTTGATATTTGACTTCACAATATTAGGCTTTTACAGCTAGCCTGAAAAAAGATTCATTAATAACAAGTTCTTCACATACAGAGTGCATACTTCGATAAGCCTGATCCTCAAAGTTTTACTCAAAAGAGTAATTCCCCTTAAAGATAGATAAGCAATATTCCTAGGATTACAGCTAGAGATCGGGCTCTTTTCCTGAACGTATAAATACTGGCTGCTGCCTATATTTTCTTATACAGCAAAAGCAATGCCTCATTAGACTCTGACGTCAGTAAAGACAAGACATTTCCTTATCTAAGCACACTGAATTTTTAGAGTCCTGGGGATTGTTTTCTAACCTGAATGATGGAACTGTAGGTTTTAGAAAATATGTGTGATTCTCAATGAATTTTATTCAATGATAGGAAAGAGCAGATCAGTTTCTCTACAGATAAGTTTAAGAAAAGTTCTTTTTTTTTTTTTTTTTTCTTATCAATGGCTTCCAGGTTGCATTAATTAATTGCTATTAAAAGCTTCCATAATTTTTTAATGTTTTCCACAGGGCCAGTATTTCTCCTTTTATTGAAAGGACATAGCCTTTTGTCTTTATTCAGCTGCAGGGGGGAGATGTTTTTATGTGCAATTTGAGACATTTTTGGGGGATGCAGGGTTACTTAGGCTGAATCTGTCACATGGTGTGAATAACCCTATATTTTCCAGATATTCATTTTTGATTAAGCAGTACCCTTATAAAAAGTAATAATTGTTCTTTGCTTTTATGGTGAGCATAGGTCCAGTATAAGAAAAAAGCAAGTTAAAAGATTTAACTTTCCTTGAAGGAATCCATTTCTCTGTCATTCAGAGGAAACCTGCAAAATAGGACAAAATGGCATGATAAAACTAATGAAAATAAATGGTGTGAAACAAATTTCTGTACTAAAAGTCTTCACGCCATTCATTTCAGTGGTTTATATGGTCCATGGGAGCATATGAAGTTAGAAGGTGCAACTGAGGGGGGGAAAGGGAAAGGGAAGGGGAAGAGGAAGGGGAAGGGGAAGGAGAAGGGAAAAAACATAAAAATGAAGAGACTGAAGTGCCCTGTTCTTTTTAGACTAGAACATGGTGAATCTTTGCAAAAGTGTGCATCTAAAAGATGAAGAGAAAAAGTTTGATGGCTCCTTCAGTATCCCTGACTGTGCATACCCAAACTCTGTCTTTAAATACTTGCCCTTCAGGTTGCTAATTTTTAATGCATCAGCAGAAGTCCAAGTAGCTATGCTTCATCCCACAGAAAAAATAAGTCTTTTAGCTGTGAAATCATTTTTGGTTTTGGTTTTGGGTTTTATTAAGGAAAAAAAAAGTTTAACAGGAAAAACACAAAAGGAAGGCTGGAGGCTGGACGTAAAGAAAACTAGAAGAATCCATAGTTTGCGTTCATATAGAAGATTACCAAATAATAATCACCGAATGCCTGAAAGTAAAATGTACAGGTAGTAACTTGTCTCATCCACACTAATAAGGTGTTTCTATGTTTCTCTGTTATTTGAATTCATGACTGATGACAAAGTTTAATAATCACAGCCCAGGGTAGTTCACCAATTTAAAGCAGTGTGTAAGATTTTACCTTTTGCTTGTCTACTTTCAAGTATTTTTCCCAGAAGCAACAAAACCCTTCAGAATGAGTGAACCTAATGAAGAACTATCAGCCCAAATCTAGTGTAGACAATATCATGGTGAACAGCCTGGAAGTACCAAAGCATATTTACCAGAAGTACTTTCCTCCCTTTCATAATGACTACGAGGGTCTAAGCAAAAGCCTCAGTGCCCTATTCTCAGACAAACAGTCCAGACCCAACACAGAAACAATTTTAGTGCCAGCAGTGCCACCTATTTCATAGCTCAGTACAAAACTTTTGATCTTTATTATTCTTTAGTCCTGGAAGAGGGCCGTCCAAAATAAAGAAAAAGCAAAGAAACTCATGTTTTAAGCCACTTTTCTATGTAAACCATTTAATAATTTCCTTGTTCTAACAACTATTTTTAAAAGTAATAGAAAAAATTTGTAGATTTCATTCTTTACACCATATTATCAACAGTATTTAGTTAATGAAGAATTGTTGCATTCTATTCTGCCATAGGTTCAACAAATAATGTATAAAAACCTTAATTACTTGTTTATACATTTCTGAAACTGTGTCTAGCATGCTGTCTCCCTACTGTTTGACAAGACATAACAAAGAATCTTAGAAATTATTGACTGAAAATACTGATATCATGCATATAAGACAGTTGGACAGAGAGAAAGATATTGATACTAATGCATGAATCTGTCAACATCTTCTGCAAAAAGAAAAGCCTCTCAAAGAGCACAGCCAACTTTTTAGCAATAAGCTTCCTTCATATTTCAAAGTATGGTCCTGACTAGTAGCATCTATGTGCTAGCAATAGCAAAAGATTCATGAGTTTCATCCTAAATTCAACCTAACATGTTAAGTGTATTTCAAAGAAGCCACTGAGAATTAATGTTACTTAATTTCTCATTAAATAGAAATATAGGTCCTTTTAATGTGACTTGCTAGATGATACTTTCACTTCAGAATTTGACAATACTTACAATGTTTTTCGTCTTTCTTCATCGCCCCAGTCCTCCTAATATTTTTGCAATAAATATCTATGAGAAGGTACTGCTACTTTTCATTTAATGTAGCTTCTGAGAGTCTCCTATGTATCTATTATACCACAAAGATCTTTGCCTGGTCAGGAATCAATATCATCCCCATTTACAAAAAAGAATAGACACATAGAGGATGCATTTATTTTGTCCAGAGCAGGGCGATTTGAGAATGTGCTACAGCACACTGGTCTTTCTGACCTTTATTTTATACTTCTGCACTTTACCATAATGTGGACATTTCCATCATAACAGCCTCCAGTGACTGCAGTGTGACAAGCAGCATGTGGAGGTGACTGCCTTGTCCACCCCATGTGGTTAAGTGATGCTCCTAGAAAGCCCTGTGGGATATGTCATATCTGACTGCACTATCTGTACATCAGGAGGGCATGTATTGGCCTCTGTGCTCAGGAGTAGCACGGCTTCGAGCATTGCTTTTTTTTTCCATTCATGGGGTAGTCCAGGTAGTCCCTGACTGCACGTCAGCATGGATCCAAGCAGTGCTGACCATCTCATTATGTGTCTGATGAGCCATAAAACATCACATAGAAACTCAGCACTAGTAACATTAGTCTCCAGTTTATTTCCTAAACACTGAACCAACTCATCTTCTGGAATTACAGTTCTCTTCTTGTAAATCACCTGTATTAGAGACAGATTCTCGTGATAAGCAGCTAGATAGAAAAACTATATACAGACTACGCTGAAGTGCATCATTTCCAGACCTTCTGAGGGATCAGAGGATGATGCATGTATAGTTATGCAAGAAATGCAGCATTAGCATACTTTTCTGCCATGTATCCAGCCATGACAGTTTGTCAGGTATGAGGAAGGAGCAGTCTCTTAATTTGTATTATGGAAGACACCATCAGAGTGTCGGGTAGGCAGAAGGAAGAGGCAGAGGAATAAAGCATGGGCAGTCTGCTTTTAACACAGCTTAAACACTTCCACTTTTGGGGCCTGCTACAAGAAAAGCAAGTGAATCAGGTGCAAATTAGCTCTAGAAAGCTATTACAGAATATTTCAAGACTAAAAAAAAAAGGTAACTGGAAGAGAACTGAATTTTTTTAAGATAAAATATTTACCTGGCTACATAAGATGTTACCTAAAATATGTGCATTTAAAGGGGGCCAGTTATGTTGTTATCTGAAAGTGCTCTATGGTCCTTGAAGGTAGGTCTGTAATCAAGTTAATAATGGAGGAAATTGGGTGATGCTATCCTGGAAACATAATAGGGAAAGACTGAGCCAGGAAGCTAAGTTCCCAAGACCTTGTCTTCTGTAAAATGTCCATGAAGAGGGAATCCTGCCTTAAAAAGCAAACAAACAAACAAAAAACCCCAAACCCCCCAAAACACCCAACAAACAACTAGTTTGGTAACCTACTAAAACATGACATTAACTTATTAGCACTACCGAAATGATTTCCATTTAAGGGACATTTTTGTTAAATGGTAGAACTGGGAGAAAACCTATCTAAAATTTTCCTTCCTGTGGTTTTAATTCAGAGCTATGCTTGAGCATGGGAATCCAAAAGGTCCTGCAGACTGAAATCCCTTTATTATCCCTCCCGCAACAGCTTCCAACACAGGAACCAGTGTGCCTCAGCATTTCAGGTATCATGGGAGTCTGTTACACTTCAGTATAACAATTCCCAACACATAATATTAGATACATGGAAAAGTTTTTTTTTCAGTAGATCTCAGATTATTTCCAGGCACTTTACAGGTACTTATTTTCTTCCTATTCAGGATGACTTTTCACACATCTAAGAGCTAAAAGATAGCAACGATATTTTTTAAACAATTAAATACTCTTAGTAGTTTTTATGAGAACCATACAGCATAAACAAAATACAATGTTTGTGATGCTTCATGCTTCTGGGAGGAATGACCTGCATTTCTCACTTATGTTTTCACTCATGAGTAGATTAGCCACAGCAAATGAGGAACAACTAGGTCTCAATTCTGCTCCAGGACATGCCATTGTGAATTCTCTTTCTATGCAAGAAACTGAGAAAATCTAAAGATAATCAATGTAGGTTGCCCATGGATAACCAACTCCATGTACATAAAATTAAAAAAAAAAAAAAGGTAGAAAAAATTACAGTGAAGGTCAAGTAATTTTAAATGAACAATAAAAAGTATTTTAAGAATGGCTGCTGCACCTTTAAGAAACAAGGACGACATAGGATGAGAGGAAATGGCCTCAAGTTGCAGCAGGGGAGGTTTAGATTGGACATGAGGAAAAATTTCTTTACTGAAAGAGTGGTGAAACATTGGAAGAGGCTGCCCAGGGAAGTGGTGGAGTCCCCATCCCTGGAGGTATTTAAAAGACGTGTAGATGAGGCGCTTAGGGACATGGTTTAGTGGGCATGGTGGTGTTGGGTCGACGGTTGGACTGGATGATCTTAGAGGTCTTTTCCAACCTTAATGATTCTATGAAAAAAAATTCCAAATTATAAGTACACGAGGAGAAAATTGCTGTTACGTTAAATTGTGCTTTATCTTTTTTTTTTTTTTTTTTAATAAACTATCAGAAACTTACAGCCATTGCTACCTCAGCTGTAGTAAAGTACCCTTGAGGTGGACCATAAAAATTGTTGCATCAGTAGTTAGGTTTGATTGAGTTGGAGGTGTTCCTGATGAAGCATAGTTGGATTTTTGCAGATTGTTGTGGGAGGATCTGTTATTTCTAAAGATTGTTGAAGACAAACAGAGTGTTTAAAAGGACAGATAATTCTTGCATAGGGATTGGGAGTTGATGATATATTGGAATGCAGCAGAACTGAGAGTTTAAAAAGTTATAGTTGTAGGAAGCATATATTTGACGTTGAAAGCTTTATCTGTTGATCAATGTATCACACAGTGCCACTCCCTCTTCTGAATGATTCAGTTTTTATTGAACAATTTTTCTTAATCTTGTTTTTCTCTAAACTTAGTTCCTGTCTATGGTGGTTTCATGGAAAAAGGGAATATATTGACCACACAAAATAAAGGAGAATAAATGTGAACCTATGGGCATTGTTTTGCAAATGCTAATTGGGTATTTAGGTTTTAAAACAAATAAGACATAAGATTTCATAATGCTATGTGTTTTTATAGCAGACGTTGAAGAATGTTTTTCTCTTTTATTAATATATTGTATGTATGTCATAAGCATCCTTAACATTGTCTGGTGGAAATGAACTATGGTTTCCTACATTAAGTTTGCTTGTACTGGTTTTCAATTTGATTGAGTGCTCTGCACACTTATTTTAACACCATGTGTTATGACCATTTGTGTGTGGATTGAGAGATGACAAGACACAGGCATGTCAAGGGAGGCTATCGATCAACTATTGATCAATCAGTCAATCAGGCTGTCTTTCAAAGAACAGCAGAGAGAAAAGGCTGGCAAATCACAGGTGTTAGCAAATACACATTCTCTAATCAGGGTGTTCTTTACCTTAGTGCAGGACTGTAGGAAAAACTGATCTCCTGAGTTACTAAATCAGTGTATATTACTTAGGTAAAATCAGGTTTTTGTTCTCTATTATTCCAGCTAACTTCCATGGTGTTGAATGAAAAATAATCGTCTGTGTTTAAATTCCAAGAAGGCATTTTGACATTTTGTTACTCAAATATCCATCTCTCATTTTGAGGTTTGGTTTGCTTCATTATTTGTAATAACACATATCTCGTTCTTGCAATCAACTGTGAAAGTATTTTTAAATTTCAGTACTGGGAAAAAAAATTAAAGATGTAAATATCCTTTCAGTTTTAAAAAAAAAACAAACCCAACACTTCATTTTTTAATCAGTGTATACTGAAGAGACTGTCAAATATATCAAAGATATCAAAGATGGGAGAAAACTGTTTTTTCAGACAGCAAACAAACACAATAATCACTACTGTGTATGATACTGTATGCTTTGAAAGACTTGCTTCAAAACCTTAGTCGCGAATGTCCATTAAACAACTACTAAATGGTGGTAAAAGCAAAAGAAAGAAAAAAGCAAATTCTTGTCTTGGTTTGTTTACTTGGACTACTGCCATTAAATATTACAAAGTATTAGAAATGCATTGTAAATCACACTGCTCTTTGTACTGACATTGTTTGTGTAATAATGATGGATGTAAGTGAAATTGCCGAAGAGTGATGGCCTTATGTTCTTATTTATGAAGTTTCAGATTTTGTGAATTAATCTGATTACTACAGTGAAAACGAGTTACCGGAACTGTTCCTTGCTTCATAAGAAAGTAGTTCATACTCTAGCTTCCATTTTTCCCTTTTAGAAAAGCAACCCTGAATCAAACAAATACATATAAAGAGCAGATATCATCTTAAAATAATGAGCTTAATGGGTTTTCGAGTGGATGGAAACAAGAGGTGATAAAACCAGAAAACAAACTGCAAACTGAATATAAAAAGCGTTTAAAGTTCAGCCAGAATACTAACTATGGACTCCAGTAAATGCTGGTCATTTGTACTGTTACAATACTATCTATTCTTTTTATTAGAGATATTACCAACTTTATGTGTAATAGTTTTAGTCTTTAAAATTGCTGGCTAAATGTATACTTCTTGCAAGTGATCAAAGTGTTAATGTTAACATTTGTTAATGGATAGCACCTCTTTTGTTATTGTAGATAAAGGCAGAGAGCAGTGTTTATCTTGCCTTTTCTACAACCAATAAATACATTTACAAAATGTATTACATTTACATTTCCGAAGCATGTGTATTAAAAAGCAATTAAAAAAGAGTTCCTCTGTAAGCAACAGAACTAATTAAGCCTAGTTTTCTACGTGTATTGTGGGGTCTTTTTGTTTGTTTTGTCAAAATCTACTGCAATATCTGCATGACACTTCAACCATGGTAACCTCTATGCTCCACTATAAAACCACACTAGAATACCATCAGGTCACACCCTTCTAATAATTTATTAATATTTCTCCTCCACACCACAGTATTTCAGTCTCTTTTAAATGAGTTTATCTCTTCCCTTTCATTTTCTCAGTCTTTGATGGTATTTCTAGTTACTTTATGTGGTCCTCCAATTAAAAGGAACCTCTGATCCTTCTTCTGCTTCTCATTCTAGTATCTCCACAATTTTTTTTTGAGGACAAAGACCTCCTCACCCCTCTACTCTGAGTACTCTGCATCTTCTCATCAGTGTGAGCAACTGCTGTCTAAATTATGTGTGTGCCTTTCTGCCCATGGAGAGACAAAAGTGTCTTTATTTGGCAACTGATCTTGCCCCTGTTTTGGGACACGCATCCATCTTTCAAACAGCTAAACTCTAGAAGTCATTTTAAATGGATGAAAAGAAAAATCCTGGAGTTACTGTGGGACCATGGTCTTCCAGAAGTCTCATATCCAACAGGAAAATGGGCTAAGAAATATGGGTCAAAGGAATACCAAACACGTGGTCTTGCTCAAAAAAACCCCAAAAACTAAAGGGCAGAGGAATTTTGGAAGAACTAACCTAGTTTAAAAGACTGAAGCTTTGGATGACAGGGAAGACTTCTGGGTAGGACTTGGAGCCATTGAACTCCACATTTTCTAAAACTTAACAAAGAAATTCTGTGTGTTCAATCCAAACTGAACAGGCTAAATCATGTGGATTTTTCTTTTCAAGAATTGAAAGGAATTTCTTATTCAGATCATCATTGCTTCTAAATAACGTGAACTAGGCAGATGCAGCAAATTTCTCTGGTGCAGCTCACGGTGTGGCAGTTCAGCTTTGGGAGGCTATAGTGGATCAAGTACAGGTGTAATTTTTATTATCTCTGATGAGTACTTGTTTCATTGCACCTCAGTGTAAAGGGTTTATTCTTCTACCTTATAACAAAAGAACAGCATCTGCAGATCCAAATGAACAGGATGAAAAAAAAACCATCTCTAAAGGATTGTTAGGTTGGGCCGCTCCTTTGATCTCTAGGGACTTTAGTCGCCAGAAGCAGGAATGTTATGTGAATCAACAAATAACATTTGTCATTGAAGTACAACTCTTCTCTGTCCATCTAATAGAACGTGACTTTTCTTCAGGCTCAAGGGTCATAATTTTTTTGTATTTCAGATACAATATTCTTGTATTAATCTGAGGACTGTAAAAGTGAATTTAAACCTTGCCTAGGCTGAAGAAGTTGTTTTGGTGCAGAAAAAAATCTGGGTGTAAACGGGTCATTCTTACCTGCATGCATATATATAGTCGAAAAGCTGGATTTTAATCATCAACTTGTCAAAGGTTAATGATCAAAATGCTTTTGTAAATATGTCTTTGGCTATTCTTATCAGCTTCTGCCTTTTTTTTCTCTCCTCCCACCATCATGAAAAGAGGGATTTTGAAATTTAATATTCTTTTTCTCTGTGGCTGCAGTGCTCCAATATTGGTTATTTGATTACCAAAGCTTCAAAACCTTACTGTTAAATAGATGTCAGACACCATTACATCTCTGGTGAGTGAGTATACAAGATTTGTAAGAGCCACCCTAATTTGCAAGATACTAAAATATTGACTGCTTATATTAAAAAATAACTTGACAAATAATATGCTTCCATATTATATCCATACATATTTTATAAATTAATTTTATAGCAGTAATTAATCTTTCCTATTTACCCAACTGGAACCAAAAGACTTGAAAGAAAACTACCTTTCTGAAAATTCTAATTCTTGAGTACCACGTTTAAGAATAAATACATACAGAAACATCCTTTATCATACTCTTTGCTTTCATGTTCTTGTGTAAGGAAATCTCTTAAACAGGAAGCTTTTCCAGATTGAGAAAAATGGAGTATGGAAATTGCCCTTTAAAGTGTTCTTGCTTAAGATACAAATCTCTCAATTATAAACATTAAACAAAGTTTTTGACGTGACAAAATGACCACTCAGGTGGTCATTTAGACATCCACTTCAGGATATCTAAAAGGAGTAAGCAGAGTGACATATATAAAAACCTTCGAAGAAAGCAAACATTTATGTGAAATATTTATATATTTTAATGTTACTAAGATTTTTCCATAGTATTAGAAACATTTAGTCATAATACATTATAAATTCTGTTGAATAATACAGTCAATGTGCCCATCCAGTGATGACATAAACATTGTTTGTTCTAGGTGCCTATACTTAAATATATTTTTGCATTCTGAGTTTCTCTTTATTTTAATTAGAGGAATTACTATTATTACCATTACTATTACTATTACTATTATATTACTACTATTAAAATTGACTGCTAGTGGGGTAAAACAGTACTGCAGCAACCTCCTGCTCCAGGGAGAGATGTCCTGATTTTGAACAAGATGACGTTGCTGGTGCTCTGGGACCTGCACAATCCTTAAGAGGTTTCTGTGAGGATACAGAAGTCAGACTGAGGGCTGAAGGAGCTTTTAACGCAGACAACCCAAGTCATCATCGAATTATTTCTTTCCTGAGACCCATATCCGATACAATTAATACCACAAAGAGAAAAAGAATTGCATGGATGGATCTTATTTTGTCATAAAACATTTTATTTGTTTACTTATTCTTTTGCCCATTCACTTTGTTTCTCTCCCATGCTTTGTGTTTTCGGCTTTCATCTTAAACTGGGAATCCTCCAGGGAAGGGGCTGTTGCTGCTGCACCTTGGCACAGCCTCTAATATGGTGCAGCCTCCACCTCCAGCCTCTACACCAGCTGTCTGGAAAATATGTTTTGACTGTCAATAGAGATAAAATCAAATGAGACAAAATGAAGATTTCTCAAAATTATCATGAGAACCATAGTACTCATTGGAAAAGTGGAGTCCCTGAGGGGAAGGAAATAGTCAAGATATTTAATTGATATACTAGAAAGCCAGATGAAGCAGCTGTATTGCCTGAATCAGAGTGTGGGTAGGAATCTCAGCATCCTGTGTCAGGCAAGTTTTCTGGCTGCTGTACCACTAACAATCTGAAAAGAAAAGAGGATTTTGTGTCTTCTTTAGATGAGTATGCCCTTTTCCGTCTTGCACAAAAATGTTCTACCAGTCATGAAAAATACTACCTTTCAGAAATTTAAATGGACATAGCACATCTCCTTTCCTCAATTTTTTTTCTTTTTTTTTGGTGACGAATATCAATTTCTAACACACATCTCTAGGTCTTACCTCAAGGAAAACAAAACTATTAAAAAAAAGAAAAAACATAAAACCAAGAACACTTAAAAATAATTTTATATGACAAGGAAAAGTTGTCATACATTGGGACAGGATGGCTGTCAGTCCACTGCAGTGGTATAAATGTATTCCTAAAATCTCATTGTCAAATTCTAACCTGAATGATTTACAAAATGTCGTGATAGGCTGCCAGCCCATCAGAAGATGAAAAAAAAAGTTTTGGTTAGTTGTTTTCTTGTTTCACACAAAACCAATAATTGAAATCTGTTAAGTATATGTAATGTTAATTTGAAATGTATTCCACCATGAGAGACCAGGTGTCAAAAGTCTCCTGGCTCTAATAATATTCTCTTATTTTGAAATCACAAGAACTTTGGCTCAGTTTGCAGTTAAGTTTCTGAAATGCAGATGGCACAACTCCATTAAATACTTTATTGTGATTTAATGGTTTCTCCCCTGGGTTCTGAAATTCAGTGTGAATGAGCTGTTAAAGCTAACTGTGCAATATAAGTGCTGAAAGTAAGACAAAAGAATTTTAGAAATTATGTTCCAAATCTCTTTTCCTCTCTCAGAATAAAAAATAACAACCAAAAAAAAAAAAAAAGAAAAAGGAATAAACTCTTCTTATTTATTGGAATGATCTGCAACAGCACGTTTAGGGAAAAGCAGCCTCACACACTGTAAGAGCTGCTTACAGTTTAAATGGTTAAAGCATATTCTTGCTAAGATGAAAATATCTTTTGCAGGTATCTGAAATAAAGTCTTTCACCAAGTTCATTCGTGGTGCTGCCCTTGGAATTCTAATATAAATAACAGTAGGATGCAGACCTTGGTGTAACACATTTAACTTTGCAAAATTGCAACTCCAGCATTTATGTAGCACTGAAGCAAAAAAACCCCAAATCCAACACCTTGATCATTACAGACTTTAAGGTAGGAACTTCAGATTTGCCTCTAAAAAGCCGTATTTGGAATGCTATCGGCTTTCTTCTACCACAGCCCTTGTGTATTTTGTAGAAATTCAGCTTCAGCCTCATTTGATCAAGTGGTAGCAACACCAGGGAACACATATTTCAAAGCGTGCAACACATATTGCATGAGAATGAATCCTTCCAGCTTTTACAAACCTGGCTCACTGGGTTGCACTTCATAGATGTTCCTGCAATGATTGAGGGTGCTAATAGGTCCCAATATTGAGGGATAAGAGGCAAGGCAAACTTTGCTAGAGATTTCAAAGAACTGTTGCCCTCTTTTCTCTAAACAGCTGTTTAGAATGGTATATGTGTTTGATAGTGACTTAATGCTCCCGTTAACGATCACGATTTAGCTTTGCCCTAAAAGGGAGTACAAACCATCTTTACTAGTGCAAGGCAGCCAGTGTGCAAGTGGAGAAAATAAGAATCATGCACCAGTGGAGAGAGAGAGAAACTCGAAAAGGAGAGAGGTGTGTGTTGACTTGGTTTTGTAAGGAACTGTGGTCTGTTCAATCAGATCGTCTCCCTTCTGCTGACTGATTTCCTCTAAGTACACTTGTTTGCAGCTGGAAGAGGGATGCAGGCCATGGAGGGCACAGAAACGTAGTATCTGAGATGCCAGTCAGACTCCTCCTCACTGTTGAGTGCAAAAGCATTTTATAAACCGATGTAGGCAGCAAAGCATGGGGTTCAGCAGTGTCAGAGACTCTGGGTGTTCATAGTCCTCTCAAGAACCGTGGGTACCCCATAGTCCTCTGGCAGAGGGACTTGTGCTCACCTGAGAACAGCAATCTGACAGCATCACCGCCTGTTGGCGTAGGATCTTGAGCAGAAACCAATTTGTACACGTATCAGAAGACCCACTAGGTGCAGCTTGCTGTGAGTGACACTTTATAGGGGTGCATCTTTGCCTTGTTACCTTAACATCAGCAACGCAGAGGAGTAACATTAATGTTTAACTCAGACCTTCCTATGTAGAAAGTAGAGGAACCACGTGGTGTTGGTGACGACCTGTCTGTAGAGAGAGTGAACAGACATATATGCATTAGCACTCAGCTTCTACACATCTTACTGCTGCTGAAAGAACTGCTGTTCGCCATTCCCATAAATCTAAATTGCTAACTTTCTTCCTTTCACAAGTGGGCAGGGAATAATTTCAGCTGAAATTAATTAGCGCCTAGTTCCACAACTTCAGTGGTGTGCAGGATATGTAGAACAAAATGTAGGAATACCTCATTTCAGGGGCTGCTCTCACACCTTAGCCTGTGCACCCTTCTCCTCTTTTATGTTCTTGTTCACATTACACATTCATAATATGGGCGGCAAAGGATTAATTTTAAAAGGTACTCAGACATTTTAGCCATTGCATGGGATTCTTAAATATCTGTCCTCTGTACACAGTAAAGGCTTATTTCCAAGATAAAAGAAAGGGAATCAAAACGAATTATGGCACTGATTTTGTTGCCTCCTTTCTATAAATAGTAAAAAAAAAAATTCCATGCTACAGACGAGGGCAAGAAAAAATACCTTTTTTTTTTTTCTCTCACATGGAGTTTGAGTGTTTCCCTGTGTTGCACAGCCACTTCTCTCCCTTTCCTGTGATGCAGCATTACATGACACTTCTTTTGAACCAGAAAGGTTTGAGGGAGGCAGGATCTTCCATGCTTTGTGCAACAAAACCCCATGTTGACTTAACTGGAAACCTTGCATGTTCAAGAAGCAGGGGATCAGGCTCTGTTTGGGAAGAGATAAAAGAATGAATTGTTTCCTTTTTCAGAGGCAGTGTCAACCAAAAGAATAATTCCAGCAGTGTTGCGGTGGTGGTGATAGACAGATGTAGTATCTGTTCTTTTCTCCAAGGCAAATATATGCCGATGACTTGCAGAATCAGAGTAGTCGGTTATGGTGAATGGTGTATGACAAATCCCTGACGAACAAAGTACATATTAGTAGAAAACATTATGGAAAGTAATACTGCTTGTGTGCAGCAGTGGCTTTTTATAGCCCTAATTATAATTGAGGTGGCAATATGATCTCTGCCTGTACACCCTGGGCTCTGAGCTTGTGCTGATCTCTCACTTTAAGAAGGCTCAAATCTGGCCAGTGCTTTGATGGGAGCCACTGATAAAGCTAATATCCTAAGCAAAGCTGGTATCCAAGATACCCTAAAGGTGTTATAGGGTAATTGACAGGTTACATTTATGTTTACTAGATGACTTCTATAATTGGCAAGAGGTTGGCAAATAGGAAGGATAAGCTCTTACTCTTTTACTACTGCAGCACAGATGGAAGTTACTCGGTTCACCTTTTGTGTAACAAGTATGAGACCTTATGTTACTACTATTAAACATTCAGCATTATTCTACTTCTTATACTGAAAATGTGTTCATTTTGTGCATTAAGATTTGTTGTTGTTGTTCCTTTACTGATGGCTTTTTATCCAAGGGCAGTGTGGCAAATGACCTGGCCGCCTACGTTTCTAATGGCTACAATTTTTTTCTGTTTGATGTACTGCAGGACTTCAAAGGGTTAATTTGAGCACTTGAGGTAGGACAGGAAACAATGAAGACAAAAGACGAGAAAAATAAAGTACTAATGAAAGGAAGAAGAAGGAAAAAATGGGGACATTACTGTGGAATAGCTGTGGAATAGCTCTTGCCCATCTTCAGAGAAGCTGACAAAGCTGTGTTTTCCCTTTGAAAGGTAGCAGTTGATCTGACTCCCTGCTCCACCGCTTGCACTCCAGAAGATCAATAGGGATCCTTAGCCTAAGCATGGGGTGTTGCAGATTTAGACAGTTTCCACAGTCCCTATCTGGTAATTCTGTTAAGCAGAAATTGTTGGTAAACAATGCTGATCATTTAGATGGAAGAAGTTAAAAAAATTGGATGCAAAAGAGTTCTTGACCCTGAGTGATCAGTAAACAAACAAAATAAATAGTTGGATATTAGAGTGCAGCTAATCAAAATTCAGCAGAAATTATCCTGAAGTGTGGAGACAATTTGGAAAATGAAAAGCGGTCTTTGTGTCATATGTTCATGCAACGGATGGCAGAAAAAGGAAGATAGGATTAATACCTAGCAGCTTTTGAGCCCATTTCGGTACTAAATTCCAGAACATGAAGCACATCATGAATTCACATGACAGAAAGAAGAATTTTGCATTGCAAATAAATATCAAAATACAAATATAAAAATGTAATGTTTGTATATAAATATTAAAATCCATATAAAAGGTGAGAATGTCAGCTTGAGCTGCAATGGCTTGTGCCATTCCAGTCCCATCTCGTCCATATTTCAGCCAAGTGCCTTCACCGTTGGGAAGTCATTAAGGATTTGCAGATATGTAAGCAAATAAGGCAAAGAGAACCTTCAAGATGTCTTGAGTCCTGGGGTTTCCTGTATGAAAATGATGTTTACATACCTGTAGAACTTATAAATGGTAGCAGAGTCAGAAGGCAGTTTTTCCCACCGTCAAGTGGTTTCTTCAAGAAAGGTGTATACAACAAATGGCAAAAATTCACCTTTTCTGAACTTTAGAGGACAACGAAGGACACCAGGTCAGCCTCTTCACCAAGAAGGTCAGGTCAGGGATCAGTCACTGTAGGGGGAGCGCGCTGTGACATGCTGCAACCATAACCCTGATGAAAGCACTGGCGATGTAGCACTGAAGAATTGCAGGCCCATAGCACAATAGCACGGGGAGTCTTTGGTAAAACTCAGGCTAGCACAGTAAATAGGTTTGGCTTATACATATCAGAAAATCCTATTAAGAAAACCTAGATGCAAATAATTACTACATTTGAGTCAGGAGGAAAGAAACTGTCTGTACCTCAGAGCTGTTCCCACAGCACCGAGCTGGAGCAGGGTATTGCATTGCTCTGTGCTAAGAAAAACGATTGGGCTAGAAAAAAGGCGCTGGATGAAGGGGAGCTCCTGCAGCATCCCCGAGTTGGGTCCTTCCCGAAACACCGGGGAGCAAGCAGGGAGAAGCAGCACCTGAAGAAGAGCCTGGCAGAGAGGGGCAACAAGAAAGCTGCAGAACAGTCTGATTACTCTGAGATGGGGAGATAGATCTTGTTGAATAAAACTTATTCAAAATCTGAAAACAAAAAGACATTTCACTTTAGGTAAGAACCAAACATAAAAGCCCTTTGTTGTTTCATCCCTTTTGGCTGAATAAACAATGCCTGGCTTTGAAGAAGCCATTTCTGTGTCATTTTAATCAGCTGCTAGTCACAGGCTCTCAGTGGAAAAAGGCTTCCCAGTACCAAGTGTAGTTAGGCCCTTTAGATTTGTCCTAATTGGGGAAATAAAGGGGCTGCATTATGGGATTATTCCCTTAAGAAAAATTAAAAAAAGGCAAGCCTGCCACTTGGGGGTGCAGGCATGCTGGGCTGCCACAGCAGCTACAGTGCAGCTTGCCTTGTAATTATGACAGCTGGATTCTTGGTTGTAAAACAGAGATAACCAGTAAAATCAGCACCGTTGTGGAGAAACGATGCATTAATGTCAGAAGCTTTGTTAAGGCTTCCTAAACTTCCACTATCTCTGTATTGATAGTAAAGCAACCCTCGAGGAGAAATAGAAGTATTTTCTTTCCAGACAGTAGCTCTTCAGGGAGATCTCTGGCATGGAAACTGACGTGTAAAATCCAAGTTGCTGTAGAAGTAGTGACGCAATCGCCGAGTGTGTCTGTGCAGCAAAACGAAGGCATGACTGTAGCCCATGCAAGTGCTGCCAGGTGAATTATGAGAGCACACATAATAGTGAAGACGGTGAAAATTTTGGTGAATGCTACCAGCTACTGCATGTCCAGAGAGATATGCTGGACTAAAGCCCGTACTAACATATCTTCTCTGCTAGCATGGGCTTCATTAGTGTAGGGGAGATTTTTTTTTCTTTATCCGTCCTAACCTGCTGGATAATTTTGCAGTGCCCCGCTATGCTGCTGAGTGCCAGCAGAGAGGCTTGCACCTCCATGATGGGTGAAGTGCATGCTTGGTGTGTGCACCTGTGCCCTGTATGCAAGCAGAAAATGCTCTGGGATTCTGGGTGTAAAATGTTCTTTATCAAGATGTGTTATTTCTGGTAATTTCATAGCTTAACCAATGCAAAAAGCCTGATCCTTTTAATTCTTTCCTGACAGTGCAATGTGTTGAAACTGAAATACTTGCAATGTCAGAGAAAAATGCGATTAATTGCAAGCTCAGATGTAAAACTAGAGCTTTAGGGAAGGGCTGTCACCCTGCCACTTACAGGCATTTAATGGTAGACAAAGGGCTTGTAAAATGAAATGCTGGAAACTATTGTCAGATGCTAGCCAAAGTAGCCAACAGATTAGACGACTTAACGGGTCGTTTCCACTCTAAATTTCATGATGTCTCTCCTTGTCATCATGCAACCAACCCGGACATTCAGGCTGTATCTATAGAAATGCTTCTCAACAGCCTAATGCTGTTAAGTGCATTCTTCTCACTCAGCATTTGCATTAACGTTTAATATGGGCTCTTTCACTGTGAGGGCATGTAAAGGGGATGCAAATTATAGATATAAAATATCTGAAGAGCCTTTTGACTCCCGTTGGGCAATTAATACTTATTTCACTCTTGTAGCTGTACAAACGCAGGTAGAGGAAAAAAAAAAAAAAAATGTGAGCAGTGGTCTGACATGGGACCTTCCCGTCCTCGACCCTGGACTTCTGAAATTTCACCACGTCGTGCATTCTTGCTCTGATTTCTTTTCAGTAACGGGCAGGATGACATCCTACCTGGGGAAGGCGGTGGAAGAGCGGACATTTACATTTCATGTAAGTTCCCTGTCTGGATGTTCATAAAGGTTTCTAAGCCGGCAGCTGAAGGAGCGCACAGCAAAGTGCAGGGCTTAGACGACACCTACACGACAAAAGTTTGCGGAGGGTGCAACTACCTCTGTGAACCGCGCCGGCCTGCGTCCATTCCCTAATAGAAGGGGGCGGCTACCCACAGGGCCAACGACCGAACCGCGACATACTAATTTGCCGCGGAAGAGGAACGCCAGGCGGTGCAGTCCTGAGCCCGTTCCCCAGACCGCGGTCGCCGCAAACGGGACCCGGGGGCAGAGGGGCACGGAGCGGGCTTCGGGGGAAAGGCTCCGGCAGAAGCCAGCGCCGGCCTCCCCGCCCTCCTCGCTCCCGGCCGTGGCCGCGTACTTCACCTCACACCACCACCGCCGCCCCGCCGCCGACCCCCGCATCCCCCGCCGCAGCGGCGGGGGAGGCGCGGCCGGGGAGGCGGAGCAGGTGCCAGGGTGTGTCGGGCAGCGCCGCCCGCCGCCGGCGCCTCCACCCTCGAAGGAGCCGCTCGGGGCGCGCAGAGCGGGAGCGCGGCGCGGGCAGAGCGGCCGCGGTCGCGCAGGAGGAGGAGGAGGAGGAGGAGGAGGAGGAGGAGGAGGAGGAGGAGGCAGCGGCGGCGGCGGCCCGCCCGCGGGACGGAGGCGGCCGGCCGGGCCATGCTGGAGGCGCGGCGGCACCTGGCGGGCGCGCAGAGCCGGCGGGCGGCGGGGCAACCTCCTCGCCGCTACTAGGGCGGCGGCAGCGGGAGCCGCGGCGGGGGCTGCGCTCGGCCGGGGGCCGCGCCGCGCCGGGAGGGACCTTCGCATCGCCTCGCCTCGCCTCGCCTCGCCTCGCCTCGCCTCGCCTCGCCTCGCCTCGCCTCGCCGGGCGGAGGCGCCGCCGCCGCCCCGCCGCCTCCTTCCTTCGGCAGAGGCGGCGCGGCCGCGGGAGGAGAGGACCATGAGCCGCGCGGTGCTGGCCTGGCTGGTGCTCTGCGGGAGCCTGGCGGCGCCGCGCCTCGCCCGAGGTGAGGGGCCGGGGGCCGGGGACCGGCGGGGACGGGGCTCGGGGGCCGCGCCGGAGCTCTCGCAAAGTCGGAGCCGAAGTGCGCGGGGGACCGGGGAGGCGCGACCGGCGGGCGGCTCTCAGCCGGGTGCCTCCGTCTGGGCTTGCCTTTTTTTAATTTAAAAAACCCCCAACTTATCTCTACATTTTAAATAGAAGCCGACGAAAGATCCGTCCTCAGACATGTTCTGTTTTGAAACTACGCTTAATTAGAGGGGGAAAGAAATGCCGTGAGAGCTTAAATGTAATCCAGATGAGCGGCTGGGAAGATTTAATAATATCCGCAGAGCTGTCCACATCTCTTTTCCCTTCCTCCCCAATCACCGGTCTTCATTTCAATTTGAAAGCTGTTAGCTCTGAGCCGGAGATCCAGCAAACCGCGGAACAGTTTGCAAACACGTTCGGGGGCTTTAGCATCTCGGCAGCAGTGAACAGCTCTTGTCAGGCGACCCTTTTTCTCCCTCCCTCTAACGAGGGTATCTCCATCTAAAACACCAACGGCGCCTTCTCTGTGTCTCATGCCCCCCCCCCCCCCCCAAAAAAAAAACCAAACCGCAAACCAAAAATCCAAACCCCAAACCTACCGCAGAAAAATAACTTTAGGGCTCTTGGAGTTCTCTTTATTGGTATTTAGAATGATTATTTAGTGCAGGCTAGAGGGGTTTTCCCTGCTCGCATTAAAAAAGTTGTCGGAGGTCGTCTTGCAATGAGCTGAACGTCGTGAGGTGGTGGTGGGGGAGGACCGGTTCCACAGCAGCAAGCTCTTGTGAAGGCGACGGGGCCGGGGGTGGCCGGGCTGCCCGGGGGGAAGGCGCCGGGGGCGGTGGGAGTTCACCTGCCGCCCGTCCCGTCCGGTCCCGGGCGCTCCCGGTGCCGCCCCGCCGCTCCCCGCCGAGGCAGCCGCAGCGCCGTCGGGGAAGGAGCTCAGCCTCCGGGACCGCCGTGGGTCCCCCCCGCACCGCCACCGCCCCCTCGCCCCATAGCACGAAATCCTCCGTGGGCGGCCCCCGTCCCGCGATGGGGCTTCCCCGTGCCCCCCCCCCGCGGAGCCTTTTCGCCCTCTGCGAGCTCCAAACGTGCCCCTGTGCCGGGGCTGTTTCTGTCCCTCCGTGTGATGGCCGGGCTGGGGGGAATCCCTCGGTGTTGGGGACCTTTTTATCGTCCTAGTTGTATCTTCCCGAAGCTTAGTGGAACAACTGTTATCCTAACGAGTAACGGAGTATTTCCATTGACTTTTAGACCCGCTCCCGACATCATTCACATTTTTTATTTTAAAATGAAACCAATGTATCAGTGAAATTGAATATTTTATTAGATCTTAAATTATTCAGCACAGTGGCTTCTTAAAATCCAATAACGTTCACACAGTTGCAGCGAGCATGTGATAGCTTATGCAATGTGTCCTTGTACCTGCAGCTTATGCCCAAAGTCTTTTAAGCAGAAGATACTGTACCTGCCACAAAGTCTGGACTTGCCATAAATACTTTGCATTGGGCTTCTGTAGGACTTCTCATAGTTCACATCTGAGACATGTTTTCATTTAAGTCTACAGTCTTGCCATGTTTTTAGGTAACTTCAGAGAGAACTTCATAGATTTTCTAGTAGAAGTGAAATAGGAAAGAAAAAAATCCATTTGCTCTGTGATTGCTTAAGCTGTAATTGTTCAGTTAAAGGTTTGTCCTTGGCTTTCAAAATGAAACAGAAGAAAATGATACAGTCTTTTTTTATGCTGAAACAGAATAAAATGCTGCTTGACAGGTCTGATATACTGGGTTAATTTTGCTCGCTGTCATAACGTTTACTTATAATAGATCCTCTCAAAGTTATGATGACTGTAAGCACTGTAAGTAACTGAAACTCTTTAGAGAGCAGGTTTTCAACAGTACAAAACTTTTCGTGCACATTACGTGCTGATGAGTCCATTTGCATAATGGTGTATAATGAAAACCTATGGTAGTGTCATCTGTGCAGTGGCCAGTTCTTCCCTGTCTTTTTTGGGGGTAAATTCCAACTGCAGATCAAAATTAAGTCATGTAGTTCATTACTGACCTGTGTTTCAAGTCTTCTGTTAAAGAAAAATACCAACTGGTTTTTTATTGGACCTCTGAAAAGTAATGATGGAGATCAAAATCCTGTTTATTCATCATATCTTAAAAATCTCTTTTGCTTTTTGCATTTGGAATACATACATAGTGTACCAGCAAGTATTTTTTTTCTTTTTCTTTTTAAGAAAAAGGGAGAGAGAAAGGGGAGAAAGATTGAGAGAGAGGTGATGGTGATGATGATCAAAAAATCATCCTAATGGAAGACTGGAATTTTCTTCTTTGTGGTCAGTCTGATAAATTTGCAATCTCATGCACTGTAACAGGAGTCTGATCTTCAGAGATGTGTTTATATGCATGTATATGATGAAGGGTGCTTCAAGGGTGCAGTGACTTCTACTCCTTAGTTTGCAAGAAAGATGCAGGTGCATTTTTAATGAGGAGTGTCCTTTTATGCATATTTCAAAACAGCTGTAAGGTTTTACATTTGCTGCTGTTGCTGTTTCTTGGTCAAATTTGAACACATGCCAATCTGCTGATCTACCTTGTAGTGGACAGACAGTAACTACAAGAGTGACTACAGAGACTGCAAGACATTATTTCAGGTGGAAGAAATATAGTGCATCTCATCTATAGTAATACAGGTTTCTGAGTCCCACTGTGTATTTTTTTAGGAACAAATAAGCCAATACCTTTCAGAACAGTCAGTGAAGATTGGGATCAAATGAAAGAAAAACATAATTTAAAACTGGTGGCTGTTTTAGTCTCCAGATTTACCTTACAGAATGGGGTAAGCTGATCAGCTACAGTAATGGTACTGTAAGTGCATAGCAAATTGGTATATTCCATGTCTATATGTTAAATGTCTTTGCAACAGGATCTTCTGAAGATTTACCATTTGAGTTGTCCTTATTGTGAACTGATCCTTAAATTGTATCACGCTTTTTCACTTAGCTTGTTGCTGAATTTTTATGTATGGCTTGCTTAAAAATGGTATTGACATTGCCAAAACCAGGCAAAACTAGTTCTTTATTTTATAACTGTGTCCTGTGAACCTGAGATAAATATTTTGGAACTTCCAAGGAACTGTTTCAAAGATGTCGCTTTTTCTCCGTTACAGTGGGAACCTTCACTCTCTCTGAGTCTTAGAAGTTTCTATAAAGCCTCTTTCTGCAGCTGGAATGAGCTGCAAGGAGTAAAAGTGCTGAGAAACAAGAGAGGTAAACTGTAGCTTTGTTCTCATGTAACTATACTGAAAGACTGAAAAGATCACAGACACTTTTAAAGACCAAGATTCTTCTGTTTTACCAAATGCCTTTGCATCTTTGGACGGCATCTGCTTCTGTACAAACTGCTGACAGTGTGACCCTGCATAATGATTTTCACTGTTCTTTTAACAAATTAAATTTGTATTCAAATTGATTTTCCATGACTGCTCATATAGCCTCCAGAAAGCATATAGCAGATGTACTATTTCATCCTGTATGTGTCTGGTCAGCCTAGGACAGAATTTGATGTCAAGCCATGCATTGTTACAAGTGGAATTAATAGTCCTGATGGTATTCGTTGCGTTTTTTAAATGTCCGACTTCCTCTTTCTCTGCCCTTTATGTCTTCATCCTTTATCCTTTAAGTCTTTTTTCAAAGGATATACTTCATACAAGGTTGTGTATCAATGGTAGCATAGTGAAAAGGGGCACTGTCTTATCTTCCTGCCTCCACATTTTTCCAATTACCATGCAGTTGAAAATCAAGGAAATTATCCACTTTGGAAGTTATTTCAAAAGACAATCACTTTTTATTAAGAGGTTGTTTTTTATGCCTTGAATTAGCTGTTTATACAGCACATGTCCATACAGCAGCAGTAACAAAGTCACAGCATGATATCCCTTCAACGTAAGTAAAGATAACTGGAGAAGCGGCGTTTAAGAAACTGCAAGAGTCAGAAATAAATCTATGTTATTCTCAAATTTATTGTGAGTCACATAGGAGTTAGCGTGTTACTGTTTTCCATTTTTTTAGGTTTTTACACATTTCAAACTTATGTAAGCCACAGAGACAGGAGTATTTCTGAAAACCTAGAGGATGAACAGCATTGTATTACAAGTGATATTGGGCTTCTTTGTAGCATACTTGAAGCCTAGCTGCCTCGAGTTTGGAAGAATATGGGTTGAACATCAAAACAGTATTAATTTATTTCAACTTGCAAAACCGGTTCACGGTGAAAATATTAGTTTAATTTTTCTTGGTCAGATGATACACTAGAAAAAGATGAGTTAAAAGCTTCAAACACAAATAAGGATTGTAAGAACCTTAACATTTGCATACCCTGGAAGATGTTGTCTCATATTGGAGCACCTACACAGATTTTCCATTTAAAGGGAGCGAAGGGAGGAAGTAGGGGGAAAGCCAACATCAGCCTAAATTCAGTGTGTTACATTAGCCCGAGGAATAAGTGCTAATGGGTCTAGGTTTCCTTCTTTATAAGACACTTAGAGTGTGCAAGATCTCATCTTAGAGGGAGAGGTGCTCACTCTGAGTAGTGGCAGTAGGGTATGGCTAATTTTCTAACAATATGGTGTGTAGGGGGTAAAGCAGCTTTTGTGCCATTCGTATTGCAGGACCAGAGCGTGGACCTGTTCAAAAACAGTAACTGCAATTGCGGACCTGGATGATGGATATTACTGAAAGCACAGGCTGAGCTAGCAGCTGAAGTGTCCCAGAAATTTGGAGGCGCAGAATTTTGTGCATGTTTTTTCATGGTTTGGGATTTTATCAGATCTCAATCTTGCTGTTGTGGGAATATACTTACAGGGTTTTTCTGTTCATTTGTTTGTGTGGGTTTTTTTTTCTTTAATCAGCAAGCTGTGTTACCTTTCATCACAGTGGGGGTGTTCTTCTATTTTAAGTTTGAAAAGCTGAGAAATGAAACAGACTGTGACTATCTAATAAAGTGTCTAGCTAATCTAGCTAATAATTACAGTATGTGGTATGTGAGTGAATGCATTATCATATGAAACACACATGAAAACAACTTAATCTTACATACTATATAGTGGTTATATGCATACGTACTATACTGTGGGTATATCCACACTTTAGATAGCGTACAGAAGAATTACATTCTTGTAATTAAGTTAAATACTTAATACTTAATTAAGTACACATATGTATGTGCCACACATCTAATTTGATACTTCTTAAAAGTTTGGGTAATGTTAGACAAGACTTCATCGTTCTATGAACTTGGGATGCAGAGGTCCGTATTTCAAGTAAAAATTCATTATCTTCAACAAAAGCAATGAACATCTAAGGCTGTTTTTTGAGTATTCCTCACTCCACCGCCCCCCAACTTCTTAATAAGGGGTCACTTGTAGCAAAGGCTTTTTATGACTGTAAGAGTTTGGTGAAGTTGTTTGAAAACACAAAAGAAAGTATTCATTTATCTACGCCATTCAAACAGAGAATCCTGGAGTATCTTAACTATACCACTTGTGGCAGCAGAATGTCAGATTTTCAGTTTGAGGAGTTAGGATTTTAACCACAATGTTTAAAGCAGTAAACTCAAGTATGCAGATGACAGCAGGGAGGAGCAGCAGATGGATAAGCAGGCGCAAGAAGATCTGCTCTCCCTGTGCGGAGCCTGGGTAGGAGCTTTGCGCATCCCAGCGGGAAACAAAAGGTGTGAGTGAAAGATGCGCTACTGCTTCAGTTTCATGGGTGGTGTGTGACCTTGGAGGCCACGCAGGGAAGGGGGAGAGGAGCCAGGGCACTGTTGCCCTCCACCGGGGGAGGTGGGAGGTTCGGTGTGGGTGGTCCCTGTCGACTCTCATCCCAGGTGGTGCGTGGGAGAGCGGGGGCAGATCTGAAGGCGTAACCTGTCCTGCATGCAGTGCCTGCATCAAGCGGTGACTCTTGGTTAAAGCTATTGAGAAATTTGCCGACCAAAAATACTTTATCAGAACGTTGAAATTCTGTACATAGAAGAGTTCAACCAGTAATCAGTCTTTCCTGTCCTACTCTGGTGTTTAGCTTGCCCACCTGGGACATGGACAGTGTGGGTTCAAGTTGACTGTTAAGTGGTTCAGACTATGGATTTGAATCTGAGAGTTTCAAATTTTTCTTTTTAATACAGAGCAAGACTTTTTCAGTGTTTTGCAGATAACCTTTCCTTCTTCCTGTCCCCACTCCCCTTGCAACTAATTTTTTCCTTAATTGTTTTCAGTTTTAAACAACAGAAGGCATTTGTGCATAGCCAGATTGTGGTCCTCCTGTAGGATAAAGCTCCAGTTTAGACATAGAGGGCTTTTTTTGTGTGTGTCTTTGACTGTTCTCACAATAGTAACTTTTTGACAGAGACAAAAAAATAAACCTGAAAGAGATGATTGTTTTGCCAATTTTTAGCTGCAGTAATTTTATTTGCCATGCTTCTATGTAGGGAGGCTGACAAAATTTCTACAAAAACTACTTTTTTCCTATCATTGTCGAGATGCTGTGTCAACCTGTATAATTATGGAGAACTGTGACAGCAGTGTGTAAATAATAGTAATTTCTGCCATCTGATTACTCGTGTCTTAGCTTTCTACAATAGTGAAGCTACAACAGACAATATAGGAAATACTTTTGGATAAGACTTATATACGCCATGTGTGAGTGTGAAAAATAGAAAATAAAAGATGTTTGATTTATTTTATTTTTAACATTTACATCTTTCAGTCCGTCTCTCCCTCATGTACGACAGCCTCTATCACTGCTGGATATCATTGCACACAGCCAGCCCCTTTAATCCAGGCTTCCTCTCTGATTATTCTCTATTACAGTCCCATAGGCCATACTGCTTTAATCTGTTTGCCAATTTTTTGTTTTTCTAGTTAAGTATTACGTTTGCAGACAGTGGCCTGGGCTCTGAGACTGACTTTTTTTTTTTTTTTTTTTTTTTAACTCACACACTTTGCAGCTTGGGCTTTTGAAATAGAGATGGAGAAAATATTATTTGCTATGTAACTTGTCAGATTCCTTACTTGTGTGAGGAATTGCACAGGATTGCCTTACAGGGGCTTTTCTAGGTTAAAAATGAAGACCTAGTAGCTGATTGCTTTCAGATGCTATTCTAGAACCACTGAACATCCATTTATTTGAACAATTTTAAGGGAAGATTAGATTAATACTGTGAGTAGTGTACAGTGTGGATGGCGAAATTATGTGCTGTTGTCATGGGAAGTAGCTAAAATGACCTAGTAGTTCTCTTCTATGGTACGTCCTATATACATTTCTTTAATGATGCTTTTGTCTAATTTCTTTGATGTCTTTTTTATGGCTTACCTTCTGACCTCATACAAAATGATGCATCATTTATAAGTAGTCCTTCAGAATAAAGATCAACCTCTTTAATAATGGCCTTCATTTTCTTGGGTGTGATCAAGCCCATCCTATTGCAACCTCTTGACTTTCTTCACCAGGCTTCTCTTACCTGGTGTCCTTGTTCAGGTGCATGTTTTCTTTTAGAAACTTCTCTAAGAAATGCTGCATTTTTGTACTGTTGCACACTTACACGTACATTTACACTCTGGTTCCTTCCTATGGTGGTTTTACTTAACCTCAAACTCTTCTCCAAATGTGGGTCTTGTGGTTCAGCCCATTACTAAAGTCGTAGTGGACAACCAGAGATCAACAAAAAAAGGTGATTGAAGCAATGTCAGACATACTTGGGAATGTAGTCTCGGAGGTGTCTCTCTTCTTTTGTGAAGTCTGTTGGGGAAAAAAATGAAAGCAACATTCTGAGTAAGAACCCTGAAATCAGCTGGAGTAAAGTGCAGTTGACTATATATACTGGCTTAATGTTAAGACTACATCTATAATGCTTCATGCAGCAGTAACAGTTATTACTCTAGTATGCCTCGGTATCTTTCAGTATAGTTGAATAATTATGTGCTAATATGCATTTAAAATGCTGAGTGTGAGTAAAAGTAGAGTAGTAAAAGGTGCAGCTCTGACCTGTGGGTCAGAGCCTCTTGGCCACTGGAGGGGTGAAACATGGATCTAGTCTGTAGGAAAATTCCCAAGTCTTCATAGTTTGTTACTGCTAAACATCAGCTGAGGTGAGCAACTCTGCCATGTGAGATTTGACAGTATGGCCAAGCCCATCTAATTGCTCGTTGCAACTGACTATTCTCTAATTTCAGCACTGGTGATGGTCTTATGCAGAGCAATAAAAACCTTCATTTTTATGCCATGCTAGTTTTCTGGTAGTTTAGCTTGTTGGGATGACTTAGGGCAGGACCAGGCAAGCCCCAGTGCTGGTGCAAGGAAGGGCGATGTGAAGAGGGAGGGAGGAGTGAGTGGCACGGGGCTGTTGGACACTAGATGTGTCCTCACCGGGTTCCTTCAGAGGGGAGTTATAGATAGTTTTCTTGGTGACAACTTAAGCATTTTTTGCCAAGAAATATGTTTCTGGACCTACCCCTCCGGGTGCTTGTTGGCTCTCAATGTGTGAATGCCCCAAGTCTGTTTTTCAGTGCCAAACAGGTAAACTTAAACCATTTTGAACATGGAGACAAGCTCACTCACTCCCCCACCCTACCCTAAGGCACAGAATGCCACATTTCTCCTTGCCTTGTGTATAGCTATAGATCACCTACTGTGGAAACCAGGTACAGAAATCAGACCCATGAGTATGTATTGCGTTCCTGTCTGTGTTGCCTTGGCATGGCTGTAGGCAAGAGGAGCAAATTCTGCATTTCTCCTGCCATCTCCCAGTCCTGAGGATCTGCATGCTGCCTAGCCATCCTGGGTCCAATCAAGTGTTGATTAACTAAACTGTCCTGGTAGGTTATTTTGATGAGGACAGATTACAGTGTTTTTCTTCCCTAATTATTTTGTGCCAAATATTTATCTTAGGGATAAAGATCGTTCCTTGGCCATGCAAAGCAGGTGAGGCTCAGGAGCTCCCCATGTGCTCTCAGTAGAGCAGGAGGAGCTGCCTGTCTTAGAAATTCTGCCCTGGCTTATTTCTAAGCAAGTAAATGCCTTTAAAACTACTGGTGAGTAGATGTGGTTCTGGCTCCTCCATTCCGACCAACTGAAGGCTGAGCAGAAAGAAGGAAGAAGCCAAAATGAATGAGTAAAATCACTACATGCTTCAGTTACTTCAGGAGGAAAAAGAGAAAACTCTTCAAAATGTTAATATAAGATTTTTCGGTTATTTGTTTCATAAGGACTTCATGCGTATGTGTGCGTGCTGAATCTGGGAGATGGATTCAGCTGGAGAAAGATGCATCTTTCAGCAAGTAAACAACACGATCAAGAAGTGGTGTGACCTTCCCAAGCGGCAGTGTCACTTTAGCCCAGCTTCACACACCAGCCCTATGGGAGCTGTGTCTCTTCCTAGGGTCTGAGACCAGTGATTGACTAATTTTGAGCAATTAGTCTGCTGCTTGATTGTTTTTTTGATAGATTTGATTTTTTTTTTTTTTTTAATTTCCAGTAGAAAGCAATAGGTAATTAAAAATGGGTACATTGTTTTCTTTTCAAGTAATGAATTGTGGTTATGGCATTATACTTGTAGAAAAATCTGAACAGAATTTTAAATCACAACTAAAAATTTCCTTTTTAAGGCAGAGGAGGGAAGAAGGAATATCCCAAAACTGTACCCCAACTTCACTGGAATAAAGATCAGTCTGATTTAATTACAATCAGTTTTCTGAACTGGGCTTTTCCTCTAGAGCAGCACTGTTTTCAGAGCTGAATAATTGTAACAAGAAATACAAGAAGTTTTCTTCTTTTATGTTTTTGGAGATTCAGGAAGCTACTTTTTCATCCTATAAATGTTCTAGTCTGGCAGATAATCATAATGTCTTGTGCTAGCATCTTTCACAGCAATCTTTTGTCTCTTGTGTCACATCAAGCTTTTATTGTTTTGTTTTTTCTCCCCTTTCTTCTTGAAGTGTGTGTACCTTCCAGATGATACAAAGAGCATCCCTGAAGTCTGAAAACAAAGGTCAATACGTCATATAGAAAGGCTTCTACCTTTAAGAGAAATAATGAGATTTGATGACTTATGTCTTCTAAAAGCTGTGATGTTATGTCTCCTGTAGTGCAAGCTCCTGCATTGCAAGCATTGCAGCTGCTTGCGTATACATTTCATTGTGTGTGTGAGAAGTGTTAGCATACTGGTAATACCCAAAGAGTTGCAGGGATCTCACAAACAGGTATTCATCTGGAATTGCTGTTTCAGAGGAACTCTCAGGTAATGTTATTCAGTGTTCTCACTTTATTACTGTATATGCAAGAGATTCTCATTTCTTTTCCATTTTCAAAATGAGGTGTTAGAAGCTTTTAAAATTCAAATTGTAAATGCCCAGTCTGTTTACAGCATGGTATATCTATTTTGTAACAGTTGGAATAATTTTTAAAAGCCTTTAATACAGGATCTCAGAACAGATTTTTTGTAGAAAAAGCAGCTTCAGAAAGGGTGTAGTTTTGTTCTGCCCTATTTTCCTCTTAAGATATAGCAGTAAAATTACTGAAGATTTTAGACATATTACACCTGTTCTTTGCAAGAGAACAGCATAAAAGACATAAAATTACTGTTCTAGTAGATTACAAGCCATAGTGTATATCTGCTGAAATTGGCTTTATGGAAGGTGCTTCTAAGTTGAGGTAGTTTAAAAAGAAGGTGCTGCTTCTAAGTTGATGTAGTTTAAAAATAAAATACTAACTTATTTTGGATCATACCCTCCCTGAGCAGTGGAATAACTGTGTATTGCCCCTGCTCATTGGCCACATAGGCTTTGCCCAGAGTTTGGGCTTTGGGGAGCAGCCTGAAGGCCACAGGTGGACATCACTCTACCAGTGACCGATCAAGGAGTAGGGTCAGTCCTATGCCATGTACTTCCTATTGCTGTCTGGGTGGAAAGGGAGAATATTTAGTCTTTCCTGATCCTCTTTAAGGCATAGTAGATCCCTTATTTTCCTGGTGAAAATGAGGACTTGGAAGAAATTGTATCTGTATGGAGTTTATGGTGTATTGCCAGTGGTGTTCTTGGAGCAGCACAGATGTGTCACCACGTGATCCTGCCAGAGCTCATGGGTAGTCTTATTATAAATGGTAGTGGCATGAATTGTAATAGGGATATATTAGCTGGGGATGATGAGGCATTACTGTACTGCCGTGTGATTTTTGTGGTGGCTTTTGATTTTTTCTCACATATCTGTAAGTACTAACACAGGACAGATCTTTATATAGTATTTATGTTCTGCAGTATTCACCGAAAAGTGAAGAGTGGTGGTGATGTTTGTTGACAAAACAAGCTTCTGCATTCAGTACAGCTATCTCAGGCTTCTCAAAAATTTTCTGTGTGTGTTTCCTTGCATTAGAAATGACTATATGTATCCTTGGTATCTATGTAGTGACCTAGATTGTTTATCACAAACTACCTTGAATTTTTAGACTACATACACTGTTGTCTGGAAGAGTAAAGAAGAGGTTGGTTTTTGGTTTTGGGGTTTTTTTGGGTTTTTTTGTGGGAAGAGGTGTAATTATCTTCTGTTTAGCTGGATTTTTTGTTTCTTCAAGCTTGAGGTTTTTATGAGGTCCTACTTTCTTCCTTTGCACAAAGGTTTTACTTGGAGTTTTTCCCTTTTCCTGGAACTCTCCTGATAAATTGAAAGTTTTCTAATAGTTCTGAAAATTAGCAGTGTTACAAACCATAATGGCCAAGGACTAGAGTCAGCTGCAACCCCAGGGCAGGAAACGCAGACAAAAGGCTTCACTGTGTCAAATACAGCTTTATTTGAAAGTGGTTTTCATGTTTAGAATTTGTATTGTACCTTAACCCATTGTTTCTTTTCTCTGGACTATTATCCCTTTTTCTTTTCTTTTTTCCATTTGCAATGTTAAACTGACTTGAACTCCTGGATTTTTGATTTTTTAGTTGATGGTTCAAAGACCAAGGGCCCTGGTAGATGTTAATCCAAATCTGATGTTGAAAGTAGGTTGCTCTTCACATTTAACTCTTTCAGGAATATGGATTTTTGTGGCTTCTCTTGATTTCAATAAAGCAAAGACAACTCTTATGAATATAGCAGAATAACTTTACACCAGAGCTTCCTGTAGATTAATGTCTGCAACTTTGCCAAAACTATTATCTATATTGCAAGCTGTCACTTCATGTCCAAACTGAGTAATTAAATCTTCAAATCAGATGTGCGTTTTTTTATTATTATAAACATAGTTTAGGATTTTACGGCTTCACAGAACCTTCGGGAAAGATCTGCAGTACAGCTCGTTAGAGAATGGACTAAAACCTCTCTGAAATTTTGGGTTGTTATATCACATTTTCAGATTTGGACTCCTGTCTCTCAGGCAAAAACTGCCAGCACTGCATTAGGTGTGTTTGTGCCTTAATGACTGCAAGTCCCTTTATGATCTAGCCTGGGGCCTTTACTCTGGGTTGCTTGCCAGCAATTATATAAAACACCTATCAACTTTTTTAATACTAAGTGGTGAAATCATCCTTTTGCAATAAGCCATTTGAGTAACACTGTGTACCTGAAATGAACACCACTGTCTTTCAAATGTAGGTATTGTAGGTGGCCATTTACTCTTGGGAGAGTATGGTTCATTTATGTTTATGTGCCAAACAAGACTGCCTCTGGCATGGGCTGGACCAACTACCCTGGTAGATCAGAAACCTTGACCCAGATGAAAGGTACTGAGGGAGGATGCTGCTGCCCCAGCGTCAGGCTGTGGAGATGCCTAGGGTGAGGATGGTGATGACCTTGCCTGCCGGGGTGTGCTGCCTGCCATCAGAGAGGACAAACAAGAGATTGACAGGGTCTTGCAAAGACTCCACAAAGCCAACAGCTCAAGTCCTTCATTGCAAGGGAGGAGGGAAATCTATAGGACTACCTCCAAACGAGCTGTGGATAGAAGTTTCCATGATGGGGGAAGCTGGAAGCTTGTCACTTCTGGCATCACATCTCAGCCCTCTTCTCCACCTCGGGTTCTGCAGCTACTGTTACCAACCAAGTGACCAAGCAAAGCAAAAAAAAGGAGAGTGATAGCTAATGGAGACTCCCCTGCAGGGAACAGAGGCACCTGTCTGCTGACCTGACATCTTCTCTTGGGTGCTTAGGTTTGGGATGCTGCAGAGAGACTGTGGCCAGTGATACTGCCGGGGTGGCCTGGCAAAGAAAATGTGGGGTCGTTGCTCAGTGGGTTGGGTGATTTGGTGTGACAGCAGGCACAGAAGGCAGAGGAACTAAACACTGCCATTGCCGCAGTCGCTGCCCAGCCAGTCCTGCCAGACCTCTGTGCTTGGAGAGGCAGGTCAAGGAGAGAAATAACTGGCAGTGGGTGAACATCAAGCTAGGGTGACTGGAGACAACCTCACCCATGGGCCACTGGGACAAGACAGACTGCACCTGAGGGTGCTGAGAGCTGGCCAATGTCCTTGCAGGGTAAGACATCTATAACCTCTGGGAGGCCATGGAGATCCGGGGAGGTCCCCAGTGACCAAAGAAAGGCAAGTATTGCATCTGTGTTTCAAAAAGACAAAAAGGATGACTGAAGGGGAACTCCAGGCTGGCCAGCCCTGCTTGGTCCCTGGGAAAATCATGGACCATGTTTCTGGGCGTGTGAAAGAAAAGGTGATTGGGAGCTGTCACCATGGGTTTACCGGGGGTAAATCACACCTGGCCCACCTGATGGCCTTCTGGGAAGAAATGACTGGTTTGTGGATGGGAAGAGAGGGGTGGGTGTTGTGTACCTGGGTTAGAGCAAGGTTCTTGACACTGTCGCTGTTCTCACATCCAAGTTGGGCCATGGTGGTTTGGATGGATGGACAGCAAGACAGATGAAAAACTGGTTGGATGATGGGACTCGGAGGGCTGTGGTAGGTGGGTCATATCAGCCTGGAACTTGGTAACAACTGAGGCACCACTGGGGTTTGTCTGGGACCTTTCCTCTTTAGCATCTTTATCAGTGGCCTGGAGGAGGTGACAGAGTTCTTGTCCATCAAATGTGCAGGTGACACCAAACCACAGTGACCAGTGGACACCCTCAAGGGCAGGGGTGCCAGTGAGAGAGGCCATGCTGGGGGAATGAGCCAACAGGAGCTGTAAAAAGGGACAAATGCGAAGTTCTGCCCTGGACAGGGAGAGCCCCTGTGAGGGCATGGGTGTTTGGTTTTTGGACCCCCAGTTCAGGAAAGACCTGGATAAATGGGGGCGAGGTCAGGGAGACCACCATGTCGGTGGGGACTAGAGCCCCTGCCCTGCAAATAGAGGGACCTGTGGGACCAGGGCTGGGGCAGCTTCAGGGGCACAAGAGCAGCCGCCGCTGCCTGCCGGAAGGGGTGTCGAGGAGACAGACAGTCCCATCACAGCAGTTCATGGCAGGAGAGTGAGGGTCGTCTTCTCTGTAAATATGGCCCTTACTGGGGGAGGGGGGCAGTATGAAGACTCGTGTTCCTCATAAGCCCCATTTTGAGTAGCTGTGCGGGATTAAGAGTGTTGTCCAATTAGCCGTCTGCAGAATAGTGATTTTTTTTTTTTTTGCCTTTCAATGTAAAGAATAGGATTGTATTTTATGTAGATGCTAACAAAAATAAAATCTAAGACCTACAGGGTACATCTGGTGTTTTTTGGTTTTGTTTGCTCGTTTACTTTGTAATTGTTGCTTATCATTAATAAAGTAGACTAAGCAACATTAAACAAGCTGCAATTTTCAATGTTAAGCTTGTTTGTTTTGTTTTGCAGTTTTCCCTTTATAGTCTTGCAGTTGTGTGGGCTGGCAGTAAGAACCCAAAACCAAAGATTTACTTCCATTATTAACTTACTTTTATGTTTGTTTATGAAATACAAATGGAAAAAATGGGTAGCAATATGTAGAGATTCTTCTTGAACATTTTCCTCCTTGAGATGGTAATAATAGAAATGCCCAATTTCCAGATTGTGACAGAAAACCATGGCTTTCAAGCATATTGGAATGAAGGTATGAGTCTGCATTTTAAAATGCGATCTGGATTTGGCACAAGAGATCTCAGATGAAAACCTCCTGCTAAGATGATGAGATTTGTAGATTTAAGATTCAGTGATCACGCAAAGAGTTTAACAACTCTGCTGATATGAGTGTTAAGGGAAGAAATTAAAATGAACTGAATTGGTGATTCATTTTGGTTACACTCTGGGGGAAGAACAGACATTTTCTAATAATTAATTATCTAATTTAAAACCTCCCTGTTTCTTGGCTGAGGTAAGAAATTAGATATTTTGTATAACAAAGCAGCTGATCTTTAAAACTAATGGGAAGTGCTCTTATATTTTTCACAAAAACTATAGGCACTTCAGTTCACTGGGCTCTGCCTCAAGAAATTAGTTTCAAGCAAATTAGCCAGTAAAATGAATGTACCCTGCACTAGTTTATTAATAAAAGAGATGTGTAAACATAGCTGATCAGTATATGGCAATCTGCATAAGAAGAGAAATAAAAATATGCATAAATTAAATGGTCTTGATTACTGACCATTGATCATGAGCTATGTTTCTCTTAGTTTGGTATGAAATGTTTCTTTTACTTGAAAAATGAAGACATGTCGATCGAATAAGCTGGGCAGTTTTCATTGCCTTTGATTGCCTTCATTACAAATTGAGAGTGCTCAATAGAATTTAGAATAAAAAAGGCACAGTCTTGCAATGCTGTCGATTCTGGAAAATGTATTCTGAGATGTAAATATTTCACCCTTTGTCACAAAAGTCACCAACTGAGGATTACATTCAGGGTTAATGTTCAGATTCCTGTATTTTCCTCTAATGCTTACACAAGTGCTCTCTCCCAGCCAAAGGTACCGCAGTGCGAGAGCCCCAAATTAAGGGCATGCTTTCTAGTTTAACTTTTTCACTAGGGTCCTGAAATAGTAACAGTGCTGCTGATACGGCACTGCTGGCATAACATGTGCAGGATGCTTAGATGCAGCAGGACAGTTACTGATTTCTGTTACTTCTACTTAGTGCATTTGGCTGCAAGAATAAGGTGATTGTGTTTTATTTTTGAGCCGTTGGCTTGATGTCCAGTTGTGCAAGTATCCTATTGCTGTTCCCATAATTTCTGATCCAGAGCATGAAATTGCTTTGCAAATATTAAGAGTGATATTTGGGGTAAGTAGTACGTCTCTCTCTTTTTGTAAGAAAGTGTATTGAATTGCGGCAGAACCGGTGGCATGGCAGAAGGTTTCACGGCAAGTCTTTGAAGACCATGGTTAAGTAAATCTGTCTAATTCTGTTCTCACAGTGTCTAGGGACATATCGGCTTGCACCACGGCATTGTATGTAGCCAATCATACAAAAAAAAAGAACCCTCAAACCTTGCAGCCTCAGGATAAAAGAAAATGCTGCTTGAACACAGATGGAGCCTAATGAATTATGAGACTGTGATGGTCAAAGTGGCTACAGAGCTTGTGATCCCCTGGTGTAACTAAAGGTCAGTGATATGGTGTGACAAGGAGAGTTTTGAGGACGCATTTAGAGAAGATGAAAGGCAGCTTTGTTGAACTTCTCAAAAATATCTTTCCAAAGCTAAAGGGCGATGTGGGAGAGAATGAAACACAGAGTGCTTTGGTGATGAATTTTCAAATACATGGAAGGTTCAGCTGGACTTCTTGTTACTGAGTAAGACACGATACATTAAGAGGTACCCATTGAAAGAGCTTTGAAAATACAGAGCATGTGACATATGTTGGACGTGATAGGAAAGGGTGAGAAAATGGAGGTATGATAGGACAGTAATGTTCTAGTTAAAGCAGAAGGCTTGTGTAATGCTCCACAATAGCATTTGGAAAGTCACTGTTCCATTTCTGAAAGCATGAGTGAAAGATGACAAATTAATACGAACTCAAGCAGATGAGAACTTGGGATGATTAGCTGTGCCAGTGGATAGGAAGGGCTGTGTCTTAGGGGTATAATTAAGGAAAAAAATGGCAGAACGTCAGCCAGCATAGCTACTCACTCTCACCCCTTTTAGAATCAAGTGGCAAGCAAAGTAATAGTGGTCAGTACTGCAGTATTCTTTTTGTACCATATAAGCTATTGTAATTCAGGATCCTTCATATACTGGCAGGAAATCAAGGTCACTGAGGACTTTGAGGGAGTAGTTTACTTGTTAGTGTGCTTCTTGGAGTTGAAGATTAAGGCATAAATCTTTGTTCTTCTTTATTTAAAGCTCTCTTTCTGTCCAGAAATTCCAGCATGCATTAAGAAGAGCTCTTCTGTCTGCCTGTGGAGTGCAAACACATGAAGTAAGTGGTGAAAAAGGAAAACCTACCCCTAACAAAGCTTCTTAAATCACCTAGTTGAATATGTCCAGCTGATTCTAGTTGGCAGTGTTAGGAAGAAAAATCCGCATTGTAGCCACACTATTTGAGCTGACACAGAGTGAAATGGAAGTTGGGACAAGAGGTGATGAATCTGTTACAAAGATTTTGGAGAATAATCCAAATTCATTCCAGTCATAAGCTCTGGTGCATGTTTTTCTTCAAAAGAAGAGGGTATGCAGGAGAGAGTCTCTTCTCTAAAGTGAGAAATGTGGGGAACTTCCAAGCTCCCAGACCCAAGTACGTGTACAAGCATTACACTGTATTGGCCTGAGGTCTGAGACCCCTTTACTCTCTATGCTACCACAGCCTCTTTCTTTGCACAGGTTTCCAAGGAAAGGAAATCCAGATGCCTTGATCTGGTATGCTCTGTAATTACTCTAACCTAAACTGGATAATTAGGGGACTGCAGTCTGGGGATAAGTCTGGTAGTCAACTGATAGATCATTTCAGATTTAGTTCATGAAGGTCAAAGTGTAAGTCATTTGGAAAACAAGGGTGAAAGAAAAAAGTATTTTTTAACACTATCAATGCAAATAATGTGTTATACAGAATAAAAAGGCTGGATAATTATTGCGTGCAGATCACACCAGTATCATCAGCCTTCAAAAAGCAGTCTGGCAGATGATTTAATTGAACCGACTTAGAAAATTATTTACCTTAGGCAATACCCACAAATGTCTTAGACGGCCATGTGTAATGATTCAATGAACTCATTGCGTACTAGAGCATGTTTCATGAGAGAGAGAGAGAGAAAAATATGATTTTATGTTAGGCAACATTACTCAGGTCCAATTTATCCTGCAGGAGGAGAAGCACATCTCTAGAATAAGTTGTGATGAACAGCAAATCTTGGTAGCTCAAGGCACTGGTCTGCTAACTTAGGCCAAATGGAGGTCATTGGTCCACATCAGTAAACCTTGTTTGTTTGTTTCTTTGTTTTTAACTATTATACTTGCAAAACTACCTTTTACCTCCTTAGGAAAAAAAAGCTGCACAGCTCCTTTGGAACATGAAAGAAGCAAAGTACTTACTGGCAGTTGATACCATATAGGGGCATTTTTATGAAAATAGATCTCTATCGATTTTGTAAGTGCAGAGTCAGAATTGTCAAGTGGGAATCCAGACTTGTGAGTTAATTTGATGTGGGACCCTGACTTCCATTTGTGCTCTATTTGCAGAATCTGTGTGCTACAAAAGGAAGATGAGGAGCTATCCATTTTTCTTTAGCTCCCACTTTGAAAATATTTTAGGTGTCTTATGCTTAAATAGTATTAACAAAGCGGTATGTATTAACACTTAAAAATAATGGAACATTGAGAAAGAGAGAATCTCCTTACATTGTGTCCGCTGTCTGCACAAACTGAGGCAGGGATAGCGTGTTCAAAGAACGATACATTAATTTGCTCAATTCTTGAAACAGGTAAAATTAATTTTTATCTCCTCTTAAAGATAAAAATGACTGGTGTTAAGCTATAGGCAAAAATAAACCAGATTAAAATATTTGTAATTTTCTACCTGGCTTTTTGGGGAGAGGTCTTGAGGAGGCCTGACTGAAGCAAAAGCAGTCTTTTTGTCCCCCTAGACTTTGGAAATTTCAGATTGTAAAAAGATTTTAGGTGGACATTATTTACTGTCAGAGTAAAAATTGAATGGAAGACAGATCTTGCATAGGTTAACATTGTTGTTCAGTCCTGCTGAAAAAATAAAATGGCAGAACATCTTTGTAGAAATAGCGATAGCAGAGTCTCACTTAAGGTTATTTATGCTTTTGTCTCCATAGCCTTTTGTCAGCAGTTGCTCTTTTCAGAACGACCCCTGCTTGCTTCTGGTTGACAGCCAGAGCCTGGTTCTTGGGGCAGTTTTGGAGCAGCTCTGTCTTCCACCAGCTGAGAGTTTGGCCCCAGGTTTTTGACAGAGAACAGCACCTTAAAGCATCTGCTGCTCCTTTCCTCTGTTTTCTTTTGTGGGCATGAATTGTGCAAAGTTTTGGTTGCTACATGAGTAATGACTAGTACATGCAGGAAAGTAATGTTTTGCTAGTGTTTGCTTCCCATAGCCATTTATACACTACCGTTCGTGAGCGCCTGTCTAGCTCATGGATAACAAAAAAATATAAACAAATACTGTGTTCAAATAATCCCATGTAACCTTAAGAAAAGAGACTGGAAATATGTTGAATAGCTATAGAACATCAAGCAATACCATAATAAAGCCAAGATGCACTTGAGTATGATGATATTATGAAGTCTTACTGTATGAGTAATGTTTCAAGCATCTAGATATGATATTTACTAGTATCAGCTTGCCTGGGGAGTTTCCTGCTTGGGCTGCATTCCCTGTATTTTTTTATTGACTCTGTATGCTTGCTTCTCACTCTTCTAATAAGGTTACAGCTGAACTTGCTGTAACTCAGGTGCCAGGATACATTTGTCTGTGTCATTCTCAGAAATTAGCAAAGGTGAATTTTGATTTAGCGATAGATGTGAGCAAAGCTGTGGCTTGTCATAAAATTTCTGGATTTTTTTTTATATATAAAAACTTATCTTATTTTAATAATAAATACGCTCTTCTTAAAAAAAAATCTTGTTTTTTGATTATATTTCAGGTGAATAATGTGGCTACTTTATGTTCTCATGGAGCAAGATGGAGCAACCTCTCTTCGAGGTCATCTGTATTTTTGAGTTCATTAATGCTATCAGGATACAGACTACATGATGATGATGTACAGCCAGGACCACATCAGAATATGTCACCCCAGTTTTACTGGTGATGCTTGTGCTGTGGTCACTGGAATGACCGTTGAAATGAAACAGTAGGGAGGATTAGTGCCATGGAGGAGGAATCTGTGGAGGTTATGAGAATGTGTGTAGAAGCAGGATCCTTCTTAAGCCAAGCTGAAAGTCTCTCTCCATTTCTTCTCTGTAGGACTCTAGTTTTGTTTTGACTGGGTTTTTTTGTTGTTTGTTTGTTTCCCCACCTTTGGTAATGATGCTGGGTTCTGGTGGGTTTGGCTGAAGAAGAATCAGGACTGTGTTCATAAGAATTTCACTAAAATTATTGAAACCATGTATTTCAGTGAAGAAGAGAGGAATGTAACCTTTGACGAATCCAAAAAAGGAACTTTCTCCTGTTTCAAGTTTCTGGTGGTGTTTCCCCCCCTGCAGTCACCAAAGTTAGTAAATCCAAGTAAAACCATGAAATTGCTAGACACATAGGATAGTTTCAAGATTAGTATCTGAAGGGATTGTTTCTTGATCACCAAGACCAACAGGTTTCAAATGTTTGTCCTTCAAAATTGGAGGTTTTAAATATAGTCCATTGATTTCAGCTATGTTACGATTATTTTTAAGCCATTTCCTATTTCTTTCATTGACTTCGTAACTACTGAAGTTCTCGGGAGTAAGAAAGTAAATCATGCTGATTACAGGCTTCCATTAAACAGAAATAGTAATTTTCTGCATTAGAATTGCATGCATTTTTCGCTTTAAAATAATTAGATGTATATAGTGAGTCAGCTTAAAATTTGCAATTAAAACCACTGAGTAATGTAAGAGAAGAAACCCTTGAGGCAAATGACTTTCCAGACTTCCATAACTATCTTCAGAAGAAAATTAATATATATAGTATGGATTTTCTTACAAAAAGATAAAGTTGTTGCTCTTCATAAAAGGCAGAGAGCAAAGAAAAGATGAAAACTTACATTAGATGCACCATAAGAATTGGGTATTTCCTGAATACAGTGGCTAGTATCAGAAATGTTGTGGTCTCTCACTAAGGTCTTCATGATTATCAAGGTATTTCAAATATTTCATCAAGTAATACAAACCTAAAGAAAATTACTAAAAAGTTAGTATATTTAATCCTAAAGGTAAATGCATACATTCCTTTTCAGGTTTGTGAACAAACACCCAGTCATTTCAGTTATTCCCTTTGCTGTTTTTTAGATGGAAGCTGGATTTTTGGCTCCACTTCAGCAGCGGCTTACTTAACTTGACAGTCTTCCGTATTTAGCAGTGATGTGGCTATCTGAAATGGGAATGATGTGTTTTCTTTCACTAGTATTGCCACAAGAGGATTTAAATCATCTGGCACAATTTCAGTCAGGGACTATTCCATCAGAAAAGCCTAAGGACAGCAGAATCATCAAAATGATAGACTAGGATAGAGAAGTCAAAGGGAAAAGAGAACTTAATGGTATGGACAGTAATAATATCATCTTAGGCATTTAAAGAGTAAGTCAAATGCTTTATAAGCAAATGCAGTTCTTAAAATACCCATGCTGGGGTTTTTTAGCTTTATCCAGAAACAACAGTAGCTGTGTTACAAACATATATTTGAGGATGAAACTAAATCTGTTAAGAAACAAACCTACCCTAACAAATGAATCTATAAGTAAGTTTGGTAGGCTTGTACATAAGACCTTCGGTAGTATTTCCCTGTAATAAGAAGGATACCTTCTCTACATTTGTTCATAGGTCAGGTACCAGCAGATGGGGCCCAAGGTTGCGCAGCTTTTATAGATTTTAGGAAGACTAATGATACTTCTATTGTCCAGTGTGACTGCTTATAAAAATGGACTCTTACCTGAATAAAAGTCAACTCTAATGAAATACTGGTTACATTTTGGGGACATTCCACATTTGACTTGAAGTATTCAAACCAGGGTAATCGATGAAAATACTCTTTCCTTGTATGAGAACTGTATTCTGAGACTTTAACTGTTTGATCCGGGAATGCTTTTTGTTTTGTGTTCATAAAGCATTTGGCATGATGAAGACCTACTTCATGACTAGTAAACCGTTCAGACAGCTCATTATTCAGAGTAATACTTGAGTAGAAACCATTGTGTGGCTCCCCATGGTCTGTTTAGGGACTATAGGTGCATGTACTTTGCAGGTCTTTGTTGCATACTGGTAACTTGGGGTCTAACTGTCAACAATACAAACTCTTGGATCTCTTTATACATGTTGCATCCCTTGCTCCTTTAAGTCTGCTGCCTTGTGCAGTCCCCAGCTTCTTGTGCAGCCAGAGGAGAAAAATTAGGTGGCTTTGAACTAGACTGACTCAAGCTACCGGTGTAGGCATGTGGAAGTGCTAGGGGAATAAGCCAAAGCCAAAACCCTTTTCTTGACAGACTTCATCAAAAGTCTGCACAGAAGAGACTGACTTACATACGGTAGGAGTTTTCAGTCACAGCTGGTTAGTGCTGGCTGCCCCAGTGCAAGCTTGCATGTGCATGTAGTGTAGCATGATGCTATGTAGTGGTACACCTGCAGTCAAAAAGTAGCACCATACCAACAAAATGTGCACTACTGTGTCCTTACTGCTTTCAGGGCTGGTGTGGATTCTGTTGCCTTCAGATCTACCTGAGCAACTCTGAGCAGCACAAACCTGCTCTAAACAGTTTTTTGTTCCTGTTGCACACATGGGGTTTTTTATGTGCTTAAAAAAATTGCCCAATGAAAGCAGGAAAATAAGCTGGAAAGTAGAAATAGCATTTGCTGTCTCTTAAATACATGTAACTACTAGCATTATCTTATAACACATGGACAAATACTTGACAATATTTAGCATCTTCTTTGACTTATGTGCAGCTTGCCTGTTAATTAGCCAATGGAATGGAAGATTGCAGTACTGCTGTAGGATGTGTCACATCTGCAAATACTCTGTGTGGAGCAGGTCATTACTTAAAACAGAGAGCTGAAGTGTCATGGCACACACAGGGAAGCTTTAGAGGCAGTCAGGTTTCTTCAGTTTGTTGTTTTGTTTTGTTTTTTTAAATCAGGGTGTGCGTGTACACATACGCACACTAGAGTGGGTAAGACTATGCATGAGTTGAGTAGGAAAACTCATTTTGTCACAGGCCAGCATATGCTATGAATGCAGAGCGAAGAGGCTGGACCCGCTTAGCCCCTCTCTGTTGCATCGGTCCAGCGCTGCTGGAGCAATGGGTGACGGTGCTCAGCACTGCTTGTGCCAAAGGCAAATTGCACTTTCCTGGAGCAATGGGGTGATGCAGAGGACACAGTCTTATACAGCGTTGTGTCATCTGCAAAAAACATCCCAGTGTTACTTTTAGCTCGGGGCTGTGCCGGAAGGCACAGACCAGTGCCAGGATTTTGTGTTCTGTACTTTCTGCTTTCTTGTCCCTTTTCTTCCTTTTTCCCCAGTTCCTTTTCCTTTCCTTTTTCATCACATAAACACACACATCCTTGGTTTGGTAATGAAATGCGAAGGGTGTTTACTGGGACAGAAGGAGCTGGAATAGCATCCTGGGAAGAAATTTGAAAGCTGCCCTTTGCCAAGTACTTACAAGCCGTGAATCAGCAGGAGGGAGGGACTGTCATAAAAAGATCACCAGGCTGTTTCATCTGTGTAAAATCAGAGATGCTTGTCATGTTATCGAACAGCCAAGTGTCTTTTGTTAATTCCTATAGTGTTTTGCTAGGTATTCTGTACTTAGAAACCTTACCATAATATATCTAAATGGCACCATCTATTTCTGCGTAAAATTATGTTTTTCTTGTTTGTTTGAATTGTCCAATTAGTAACTAGTTGTTTTTTCCTGTTTACAGCTGTGTTTATAGTTATAAAAAAATTAATCTTAACTGTTATTGCAGATTGGTTTCTGCATTTAGGAAAAAAATACTTAATCTGATAAATACATTTTTTAATTATTTAGTTCTTCATAGTGGAGCAATGATTTGTGTCTTTGTGAATATGTAGGACTCATTGTCTTATTCTTGCCCTTTCAGTAAACTGATAGTCTTGGTTACCTGAGGGTTGAGATGTCAAAAAACGAGAGGAATTTAATAGTCTGAGTATGCTTTTCACACAATTCTCTAGTTGCACATGGGAGTACGTGAAGCAAATAAAGTAAATACCCAGTAAAATTTTCCACTTTTAAACATGTGGGATTTCTGGTTTTTATGATGGAAATCACTAAGTGAATTTTACTTATTCCTGTTAGTCACATCTGAAGCAGAAGTATTATTTTAGAAATGTTAAGTAACCAATGTGTAAGTTAAAGATGTCATTTTTGGAAGTGTAAACCCTCTAAATATTATTGTATAGGTTATATATAGTAGTCCAGGTAGTAATAATTGATTTGGTATGGCAGCTGTATCTATTTTAGGGGTTTTGGTATGTGTATTGAGGGAGGTTATGGAAATCACTGTCTATTTTGACCACTGCATTCAATGGTAGCCTTGTGTCAAGCTTCAGAGAAGGTCTTTTAAAAGTCATTTCTGTGCTGACGGCATTCTGTCATTTTCTTTGGAAAGACTGAAATTATTCTGGGAGCTAGAATTTTAGGAAGAGTACAAAATGCTTTGATTTGAGTTGCTTTGTCATCAATGCTTAAATTGGAAGGTTTATGTAAGCCTTGTTTGTGATGTTTAAGTAGCACACATGCCTGTATCTCTCCTCCCATGCAACTGGAAAGCTAATGATTAGGCCTGCTGTCCATACTAAGACTAATTGTTTATGTGCCAAGAAATGTAAATGTGTGCTCTGGATCAAAATCAACTGGCTTAGAGAAGATTGGAAAGATAAAAAAGGTATATGTATTTCATTAGGCTGTTCATTGGAGGTGCAGACTGAATACAGCATAGAGTTGTAGATACCTTGAGTAGAGTAACTCCACGTTCTCCATGCTGTAAAATGAGGACTGTAGTACCTGTATTGGATATATTTCTCATTACATGGCTACCAGTTGCCGGATTAAGTCATTTCTTTGTAACATCAGCATCAATAAAACTGTTTGGGAGTAGAGGTTTTGGAGGCTTTTGCTCATATAATTTCAAGTATAATTCTCTAAAACATTGGACCATAATTTCGAACAAACAGTAAATACAAGTTTAAGGTTTTTGGTTCCAGATCAGAACTTCCCAGCTCTGAAGCAAAGTGATACTCTGACATAGACCTGCTCCTTTTGCTGGTGTGTATTTGACATAAATTATATATCATTTGCTCTATCTGACGTAAGAGAAACCACAGTCCTGCCTTCACTTGATTTGGTTAAAATGTCTACTGACTGGTAATCCAGCAGTTCATAAGTCTGATATTAGTAATATCAGTAATATCATTGAAGTAATATGTAGACACCTTTTCCAATTTTCAGACTTTTATGTATGAATAATTTACATACATGAGTACTCGTGTCAGTACTGATACTTTAAACATGTAGGGAAAACATCAGGAAAGAACAGTGGCTGAAATCATAGAATCATAGAATCATTAAGGTTGGAAAAGACCTCTAAGATCATCAAGTCCAACCGTCGACCCAACACCACCATGCCCACTAAACCATGTCCCTAAGTGCCTCATCTGCACGTCTTTTAAATACCTCCAGGGATGGGGACTCCACCACTTCCCTGGGCAGCCTGTTCCAATGTTTCACCACTCTTTCAGGAAAGACATTTTTCCTCATGTCCAATCTAAACCTCCCCTGGCGCAACTTGAGGCCATTTCCTCTCGTCCTATCGCTTGTTACTTGGGAGAAGAGACCAACCCCCACCTCGCTGCAACCTCCTTTCAGGGCGTTGTAGAGAGCGATGAGGTCTCCCCTCAGCCTCCTCTGCTCCAGGCTAAACAACCCCAGTTCCCTCAGCCGCTCCTCATAAGACTTGTTCTCCAGACCCCTCACCAGCCTCGTTGCCCTTCTCTGGACACGCTCCAGCACCTCAACGTCCTTCTTGTAGTGAGGGGCCCAAAACTGAACACAGTATTCGAGGTGCGGCCTCACCAGTGCCGAGTACAGGGGCACGATCACTTCCCCGCTCCTGCTGGCCACACTATTTCTGATCCAGGCCAGGATGCCCTTGGCCTTCTTGGCCGCCTGGGCACACTGCCGGCTCATGTTCAGCCGGCTGTCGACCAGCACCCCCAGGTCCTTTTCTGCTGGGCAGCTTTCCAGCCACTCTTCCCCAAGCCTGTAGTGCTGCATGGGGTTGTTGTGGCCGAAGTGCAGGATCTGGCACTTGGCCTTGTTGAGCCTCATACAGTTGGCCTCGGCCCATCGATCCAGCCTGTCCAGGTCTGGACAGGAACATGCTATGCTCTCACTGTTGGTTTATCTAAACAGTTATTCTGACTTTTGCATGTGTGGTAAGCTCTCTACTCCTCTGTGCATGCTTTAATTAACTTTTTTTAGTGACCATGACTGTATATAATGATTCAGATGAGAGCTCGCTGAGATCTTATAGAATGATACTCAGGTTTTTGCACCTCTACCAGAAATACCTCATCTAATACATCCTTAGCATGCCACTTGCCTTTTTCATGGAGTGAGAACAGTATGGATCATATGATTGATTAGGTCATTGAGCCTACAGCTCAGAGGGACCCATTAATCCCTAGGTATTGAGAACTGGCATGTTGTTCTAGTAAATGCTATCCCATCTGCATTATTGCATTCCTTGAGTTCATCCAATTATTCCTCTGCTATACCAATCTGCCTCAGTATTGACAACATTCCCCAGCTTTGTATCACCAGCAGCATTGCTGATGGAAATACTAAAAGACGTATTCAATGACACGTTTCAGAAGCAATGCTGCACTTTGCCGGAGTTAATTTTTCAGCATGCTCATTATCCATATGAAGTCCGTATTCACCTTCCATTTCCTCTGCTAATGATGCTGACAGGAGTCCCTGCTAACACTGAGTTGGTGAATAGAACTCCTCCAGCCTGTTGTGTAAAGAGTAGCAGTTACAATTAAATCATATGGAGAACAAGGATATAGTTGACCTGTTATGATAATGATGTATTTCTGGGTCTGTTGTGAAGATGATGGTTTTAGACATGCATTAGACTCATTACAATTTCACTGCATAGTGTCTGAATCCAGAAAAATGACACTTCTAATTAAGCTGGGAGACACGGGCAGGATGTCTGTTTTCATGGATGTCGGCATACCTGTGATAGGTGGAGTGTGTGAGGCAAAACTGAGAGTTGCTGATCACTCTGAAAGAGACAGTATCCATAACATATGGCTGTGCCTCTAGGTGTCCTGTGCAATTATGGTGTAAGCTTGAGAATTGGTAGGAAAAAAAGAAAAAGAGCAATTCAAACACGCTTATAAATGCCATTGTCATCTACATTTCAGTAGGGAATGGTATCAATACAAAATGCATTAACATAATAAAAGATTTTTTAGAAGTGGTTTTGAAGGCATGTTCAAGACAGTGATACAATAGAATATCTTTCTAATCTTCAGCTAGCTTTTATTTTTAGCTTTATCTATTAGTTTGTTGTTTAGAGAAGAAAAGTCATGGGTGGGGAGGAGGAAGGAGAACAATAGCATTCCTTTTCCAAGTGAAAGAAGGAAGAAATTTATGTAGAAGGTGGTTGTGAGCACAATAAAAGACATCAGTTTGAAAAAGTACTTAGGGGAAGTGTCAGATGCTCACCAGTCCTTCTTTAGATCACTCTGAGCCTCCTTTTTGGGCAATGATAGAACTGTAAGGTTCAATTGTATTTCATCAACAGCTCTGTCTTTTTAAAAGGCACTTCTTTAGCATAGGTGTTATCTAAACTAGCTTCTGCATAGCATTCTCCATCACTCATTGGGAATATTTATCTCATTTGAGTCATCTTCTTTTTCTTCCATATCTACTCCTTATGTCTCCACCAGACATACTTGCAATACATTATCAAATTTCATGTAAGGCTGTTTTGCTCTTTTTGATAGTGTTTCTTCTGTTGTTCCTTGTCCTCCTAATTCTATTGTTCATTACGGCAGCAAGCAAACTTTAAACAATTCAAGTGCCTGTGGAATATGGCTGTCGAAGCAGGTCTGTTTAAAAACTTTGTAGAATGACTTCTTACTTTAAACCTAATCCTGAGTATACTTCTTACACTATAAGCAGTCTTGCTGATTTCAGTGGCATGTTAGCAAGAGTTTCAAATATCGAAAAATTTACTGCTTTCAGGTGCTTACCATAATCTATTAAAGAAATAATCTCTTGCACCTTTTATTGCTTCGTAGGTCCTAAAACTTCAGAATAAATCAACAGTAGTGATAGTGATAGTGTTTCATACTGTACGTGGAAGTAGTATTTAATATCTACCTCTAACAGCTTTAAATTAAAAAACTCTTTTTATCAGCTAAGGGAGGATTAACAGAAAACAGCAAAATACCCATGAAATGATGGGTGTACCAGGTTCTTTTTTAAAATCCCAGATTTGTATTAGCATTTGTGTGGCATTCCTGTACTTCACCAAATGTTCTTACTCATCCCATTGGAAAGAGAACTTGTCCTGTCGCATCTTCTCTGTCAAAAAGTGTTGTTACTATTGAAAAAAATACTCTGTACAGCTGTTGTGTTTGTACATGGAAGAGTCCACTGCTGGAAGAATGAAAGCCCGGCCTAAAAATGCACAATGAACATCTACAGGCGCAAGTAAATACAGAGTCTTCTGAGAGGAAAGAAGGAATAATAATTTGTACAACGAAACATTACACCGTGCTTATGGCTATCCCTGTGAAATAATCACAAGAGAACAAAATTATTTTTAATTTGCATATCTTTACCTGCCTATCCTGAAGTGAGATGCACATTGTTTACCGAAAGGAAAAGCAAGGCAGAAATCAGGTAGTTGTGGTGCTTGAGCTAATAAACCTCTGCGAGCTCAGGAAGAGTGCCACGGGGACACACTTGCAGGGCATCTTGAATTGCAAAGGACTGGTATTTGGCAGCTTGGAGCACAAACTCGGAGTTTATACGTATGCAAGCAAAAAATAATGTACTGTGTGGTTTAATTACTCAAACTGTATACATGATGTAGAGAATATACTGACCAGACATTTGTTAGAATGTACTATACACTTACATATTAAAGAATGTACTATAACAGATGTTGAAATAAAGATATAACAGAGATCACATTATTCTTTATTAATACATTATGTTTAGCATAGGAAAAAGAGTATTTTGGACCCAAGGAGTCTGTGGTCTAATAATACCTATAAAATCTATGAACATACATTTGTAGGTAATTTTATTTACGCGTACTTGGTTTGCACGTGAATTTTGTATTTCCGAGGCCAGAGTTTTTGAAACACTGTGCTAAGGTATTCCAGGCTTTCTGTTGCAGGATTATAGACTCTGGCTCCCTACAGCCTCTTTACAAACTGCAGAAGGAAATTGTTTACCTTAGAAAGGGTACAACAGCAGTGAATCTGGATCTGGGTCTTTCACTTTTGATGTAAATTTCAGCATATTTTTTTTTTCCTCCAGCTCTTTGTGTAGATTGTACAGCATGGAGTTCAGGAAACACAGTGTGGAGTAGATGAACATAGGCCCTCTATCTTCTACACTCGCATTTGCTTGAGTATGCTTGAACATATTTCTTTTTTTTACCCTTTTTCTGGATGGTAGGCTTTTTGTTTGGTTTCTGGCAGGTTTTTTTCATAATAAACTGTGATTCAGAACCCTCCTCACATCACAGATTAAGCTACTAAAGTGATTGATGTAAGGTTGATGAGCATATAAGCTTGTATCTGTAGACCACTAATGTTGGTTAACTACAGAGTAGATGGTAGAAGATATTTTTTCTTTTACTTGCACCTGCAAGGTCCACTGTTACCTTCTGTAGCCCTGCACATTCAGCTGCTTTAGAAATGGTGATGTTGCTTAATTCTCTCAATTAGTCACTGAAGCCTTCACTAGCCTCACCTGGCCTATTATGTAGTAATTCCTCGGTGAAAACTGGGATTAAAAAGCAAAACAACAATTAACTCGGAAACTTTAGCTCAGGAATTTTAGCTGCTGAAACTGAACACATTTATTCTGCTAGCTGTTCAGCTTAATCATCTAGCCCATACCGCTCTCACTGTGTAGGATTGTATTCCTGCTGAACATGCATTAGCACTTAATGAGGTAACTAATTTCTAAAATTTAAATCATGTGGCTGCCACTGTTCTCCTTCAGAGACAGTTCCAAGGCTTGATGTCAGCAGAAGTCTTTTGATTTAGCTCTGAAAAGACTGGCAGGTTGAGAAAATCTGCTTCTGGTCATTGTAATAAAAATGAAGAGTGGGTATTAAGAATTCCTGTACACTCCTTGACTGGCGCTTCATAGACCATTGCCAGAGAGCTAGTCACTAGCCACAGGATTTGTTTTGAGCTTGCATGGGGTTCAGTTGCTTCATTTAGAGATCAACAGCATATCCCTTTCCATTTGAATAACCTTATCATTTCAAATATAATTTTGTGAGTATTGAATGTGAATAAATTATCTAGCTTTTTTCCCCCTATTTTTAACGAAGAACTCTGTGTCCCCACTGTAAATCACACTTGGCTTGTCAGAAAGGGTTCTTAAAATATTTAAGTAGTTCAGTGAAAACTTTTCTAATGATGTCTTTTGATTGTAAGAACAGATTTTGAACTGTTACTGGTATTTAGCATATTTATAGAGTGGGCTGGCTGATATCTGATGATGGATAAGTGGGCTGCATATTTTGGCGTGGGGATGGGACGGGACGTGAAATAAATTATCTATAGCCAGCTAATTTCACAAAACTCCTAAGAAGGTGACCATCTTTGAGTTTCTTAAAATTCTACTCAGTGAATTGATGCACATTTAAAAATTAATTCCATTAAATTGCATACATCTTTCTGTTTAGGAAAGCAGACAAAAACAGTCCCTGGAAATCAGAGAGGTGCAGGGGTGTCTGGCCAACCATACCAAAGAAAAGGTGTTATTTATTCCTTGAAAGGAAAACACCCAAGAGGAGTTGTAGGTCTGAAGCCTAGGTATTTGTGTGGGCAAGGGAAGTTGCACAAGACATGGAACCAATTCTGTTCACGTTCCCCTTTCCTTTTCACTTAGGAACTTTGTTGGAAGAGGTAGCTTGAGTCTGTATAATGATAAAAATGGGTCCAATTTCCTCCTTCTTTCATCCCTCGGGAAGAAGGGCCATACCTGGAAGGAATATATAGCTACAAGGCTTATCGGCAGTTTAGCCCTGAGGGAAGAGAGGTGTGGAAGGAAGAGCTGAGCTGTGTAGGAAAAGAGGGCACACCTTTCTCTAGTGTACTCTGGGGGAAAAAAAAAAAAGGAAATCAAAACTCTCTTTTCCCCCACATATATATGATGCAGGAAAATCATGAAAGAATCCTCCTTATGAGCAGGGAGATGTGCCAGGTCTACCCGAATTAAAGTTCTACCTCGGAAACTTAGAGAGAAATTGTGCAATAAGGAAAAAAACATTTCAAAGAGGAGGAGCTGGGAGACCTGGGTTCAAACTACTGCTCCTTCTCAAACTTAGAATAGAATAGAGTAGAATAGAATAGCGTAGCATAGCATAGCATAGCATAGCATAGAATAGTTCGGTTGGAAAGGACCTACAATGATCATCTAGTCCAACTGCTGCCTTCTTTTCAGTACCTTCCTCTCTCTTCCTCTTTCTGTTGTCTCCTCACTTTTGTATAACTCAGATAATAATGCTTGCTTAGTGCATAGTGATAATAGTGCTTCTTTAGTCTTGGCTGTAAATAGGGTTAAGAACATTAAACATTTTCTCTTTTACAGTAAAGAGGAGCGTGGCCACACTGGGGATAGATTCACTCCTACATGTGTCTCGTGATGAATAATATTTCCCATTGGAATGGGAACTAGAAAAACTAATATTTGGAAGTCTGAGAATAGTTTTAACTATCCTTCTGCTAACTTTAAATTTGCCTTCTGATACAGAATGCAATTACTTTCTTTCAGCAGCTGCAGTGGGAATCAGAGTTTAGAAATTCACTTTATTATTTAAAATGGCTTTGAGCAGTAGTCAAAGGTTGTTTTCTTTTCTCTTTCTGAACTGCTAAAGCTAATAGCAAATGCCTTCACACAATTAGCAGATTAATAATCAAGGATTTTAAGACTACTCAAAATTAGGAATTTATCTCTAGGCCTTTCGAATACTCAAATGTAATCAGTTTAATTAGTTAGATGATGCCACCTTGAAGAATGTTAAAATTCATTGAGCATTGGGCTGCCCCTGCTCTCCACTTCAATTTGCTTTCCTTCAGAAATGTGTTCTCAGTTGAGTGCTTCATTCCCAGTGAGCCATTCAATAATAGTAAATTTTAGAGATTATTTTAATGATTTCTAAATATTAGTCTAAAGTTAAGGCTTACAGAAATAACTAAGTTTGGAAACTGAGGAAACTTTTAATTTGTTCTGTCCCTGGAAGAAAGCTTTGTGTTTCCTGTTATTCAGTTTCCTAAATAAGTCTCTCAAATTTTTATAGCTTTTTGTAGTGTCTGAGTTCATAAATCTCCTGTCCTGTTCAGCTACACTAACTTGTGTGCTTAGGGGGGAAAAAAAAAGCATGTACACAAAAAAATGCTAAAGGAATATTAAGTTTGCAAAGTCAGGCAAGCAATACAGAGGAAGGAAAGAAAAGAATTAATGTTGTCTGAATGGCCTTTATTTAGCCCATCTTTGGCTTGTGATGTAATATGTGATTATATACTGTTTTCTGTCCTATAAAGGTGAGCCTCTTCGTCATGGCACAAGGCATTGGTAAGATGTGTTCACTTAGCAGTATATCTCCTCATTCAGTAGCAGGTGGCCGTTCAACCGCTTTTGAGCTATTATGCAATGATCTCAATGGTAATGCAGAGTTCTTTTGAAAAATGCAGATGACTTTACAGTGAGTTTTTGTTCATTAGTTTGTTGAAAAGTATTTGCATGACAGTATTATTTGAGCCTAAAAGGACATTGTCAGAGAAGCTGAGAGAGAAGTAACACGATGTCTGCACATAGAATACAGGATACAAGTTGTATATAGAGCTTACAGATACAAGCTGATATTTTTTCCTTATATTTTTTTAAAATATGTGAGCATATGTACCTGCTGTTCGGGCAAAGTGAAACTTTTTTGGTCAGTTCAGGGATTAAAAAAAAATCAAACTTACTAAAAAGTTCTTCCTGGATGGAAGATGATCAAAAGATTAAGCAGGGCTTAAAAGATTTGCCAATAAAGACAAGTATGTGCTAAGACATCAGAGTGGATTGGGTCATCCGTGTTGTGGGCACACATCTTGTTCCTCTGCCCATGCTCCCGGATGAGGTGGTGTCACCTTAAAGCAAATGGATGGAAGTACTTCTTAATTCAGTGTTTTGGTAAACAGTGACACTTTGGCATGTTTTATTGCCACAGGTTTTGCTCATGTTCAAAGAGCAATACGGACATACTCAGAGAAGAAAATCCCTTGCAGGAGTTTTCCTAGTGTGAAGGCACCTACTCTCACTTGAGAAGTCTCTCATTGTAAGTTGCTGGAAACTCGAAGAGTATAGCAGTACAGGATTGCTATTCACTGGTTTTGTAAACCTCTGCTGTAAACTGCTGTTAATTCTGCTGAGCTCTTTGATCTGCCCCAATATGACTGTTCTTATACTTAGTTCCCTGCTACCTGAGAGTCATTTTTCAGCTCCATCTAGAAGCACTTCTCAGACTGCCCTTTGGACCACACTGTCTGTGCAATTCTGGTTGGCAAACTGGGAAGATACAAGTCCAGAGCCCAAACCTGCATGAAAGTTGTTTTTTTTTTCCCCCTGTTATTTATCCCAGAGAAGAGTTATGGTTCAAAGCCTGTTTGCCTTGTAATCGCAGCAGGGTTGAGCATTATTTATTGCATTCTATTCAAAACCTGCTCCTGAAATAGAATGATTAATTTCCTTGCAGGCACATCAGTGTTCATCCTTGTAGTATCTTTGTGAGCTTCCTGAATGTGTCTGAAAACATTTCCATAACAACTGTCTGAAATGAGATGATATCATTGTCTTTGCAGAAACAGGAAACTGAGGCAGGACACTCTGGCTATCTGATACTGTCATGGTACTCTGTTTCATTAAAGAGAATTTTAAAAATTCAGCTCACAGATCATACATTTATTGTAGATTTAAGTTCTCATCAGTTTTGCTTACAACATCTGGAGTTCACAAAATGAGCAGCACAGGTAGCAACCAGTCATGAGCAGTCTAGGTGAAACAGGAGGTACCTCCGTGGTTTCATTCCACTGTTTTAACCATGAGATTGTTTCTCCTTTTCCTGTAATTACCTGTGTGAACCATTATGTGCCTTGCAACACTTCCAGTAAATGAAAAAACGGTGGTATCTCCAGTATCTTTCACTGCGCATTCCTGATGTGACCTTTGTGAATAACTCTGTTTTGCTGATCAAAATGGAGAAAAAAGTTCTCCTTTCAAAACAAAAATGTTAGTGCTTGTTTCCCGAAATAATACATCATGTGGTTTTGGAGTGTTTTTCACTTTGCTAAGGAAACCACAACAATCACATTTCAAAACGAAATTTTGTTTCAAGATACAAATTGAAAATACTTATGCTGTCTTGAAAACTTTCCCAGTTTTTTCTTTTGGGAGACCAAAGTATTCATGTAATTCAATTGTAATTCACCACATTCAGCTCAAACTGTTATTTCATGAGTAAGTAATCTATTAATACAATATAACTCAGCTTGCTCAACTGTGACGCACACCAGGTCCAGCCTGTATGCCTTCACTGCAGCTAAACAAATATATTTTTCATTTGCCTCATTTGCATATATGACAAGTATTTTCTTTCCTTAAATATCATCTGAAGTAGAAAAGCTGGAAGACTTCAGTCCAACAGAAAGCGAGGTTTTACGGTTGTGGATGAGCGATTAATCTAGCCAAAGACAGCAAGATTGCTGGTTGGAAGTATGTAAACCCATATCTAACACTTAACATATCTTTGCAGAACTGCTGTTAATGCAGACACTGGAGGTTGCTTCCTCTATTCATTTTGACATGCAAATGATTTTAGCATGGAGAATAATTGACTGGCACACCTTCATACTAAGTGCTTCTGCATTTCAGAGTTTGCAAACAGTAACTCGTTAGTGTCAGGGCATTACGTTAAAGCCACAGCATCTTACCACCTTATTCAGATTCTTCTTCCTTCCATATATTTGTGACTTGCCCTACTTAAAATCTGGACCTATTTCCTTTTAAATATTAATTATCAGTACTTACTTGGCAGAAATCCGTAGTTTTTCAAGGTGTTTCCACAGACTGCTAGAATCAGCCTTTGGAGTAATGTGGTGATGAATGTTACCCACAGCTTTTAAAGCCAGTGGTTTTATTGAGATTGCTGCCTCTCCCTCTTTTTATAGTGTGTTTCCTTGTGTTCCCCTGAGACACCTCTGTCAAGAATCCCATGTTAGGTGAGGATTGACTGTCTTGATGATCAGACTGTTTCAGGTAGTGGCACCGTGTCTTGGAGGTACTGAGACACCTCAGTTACCCACCAGCTTCCAGATTCAGAGTGTTCTGGCGCACAGACCCAAACAACTCCAGAAGGTGAGTATGCAAACTCCTAACTTTTCAGTCAGTTCAAAATATCAAACAACTGCAAAAACAAAACCCGACTGCAAATGGCAGAGCTCCATCTAAATCTTGTATGTGGGAGGCGGTTTGTGTTGCTTCATCCATCTGATTACATAAAGATTTTTAATTTATCTTTCCACTTACCCAGCTGAGAGAGTTGCTAAGTGTTTTGACTTTGTAGAGGCTGTGATCCCCATAATTGTCTAACTAGTGCCAGAGCAATACTAGCAAACAGGTAATACAGATTTGATTATTTGATGGTGAATAAGCAGGAAGTATAAAAAAGTATTAAAATCTGCTCTACTTTATGCACATTTGATTGCGATGAGGCTTTAGAGGCAGATTTTGGAAATCCACATATTTCATACAGATATTTTCTCTCACAGTAAGTAGCTCTAGTGTCTAAATCCAGAACTAAGAATTTATTTCTTGTAATGTGCTTTCTTTCATCTAGCTATATACCTTTATCTCTTCTATTCAAGTAGTACCAGAAGGGAATAAACCCCTGTTTTTCAATAGAGAGAAAATAAACCATGTTTCCCATCCAGTGGTGAGAAGAATGGGAGGGATAGGGGAAGAGCCAAACTGGTACCTGGGGTGCTGCGAGATTGGAATCTGTGGGTTCAGATTCTTTACAGAGAAGGACTTCTTGTGGGCTTTTATGGTGGGTGCCAGCAAGCAAAGCTTCTAGAAGCATCAGTGAAAATACAAATCCTGTAAAATTACTTGGAGACTGCTATTTCCAACCTTTGCTGGTTAATTTTACTGCATATCTTATTTTTATTTTAAGTTGTCAAATTTCATATTACAATATAATCAACAAAACCAAGTGGTAAACAAAATGCATTTTCTGTATTTGCATAACAATCTACTTCTTCCACTTCATCCATTTATAAAAGGTTCTCTCAGAGACTCAAGATGGACAAATATTTATCTTAGCATCAAGGGACGTGAGTGTAAGAGTACAGAGAATAGGGAAAGGCTGTTGTGCATCTCGTCATTCTAAGGAGTTCTCTGTGTATGAACTTTTATAGCAATAGCTCTTATAAATTAATCTAAAATGGGTGAAAGTGCTCATGCATGGAGTTATCTGGGAATACCCATTACAATTAAACTCATGCCCTGCTTAATCATGATGGACTTCCAAGTGTGGACAAACTGCGAGCTGTAGCAGAAGCACTGGATATGATAAGTAATCTCTTATGATGTGAATGCGGTGAAAATTTCAGGAAGGTGATGCACTGTGAAAAAGGAAGACGATATTCAGATAAAGTAATCATGGGACAGTCTGGCTGCTTCATGAGTAAGTGGCAATCAAAACACCATTTTATTTTCAGGTGGCAATTCAGAGTGTTGCCATAGCTATTAGCCATTCAGATATAGGGTGTACCCCTCTGTCTTACTAATTTCCAAGGGATGCAGGGAGCTTCATAATAAAAAGAATTTAAGAAAATCCAAGAAGGCTCTGTGCTGAGAAGGTGCCACTTTTAGAACAAACTTTATAGAGGACATCCTGGATGTCAGCCAGGATGAATTCACTGTCTTTGACTGGTCCAAGGCTCAGGATCGAAAGGATTTCTTGTATGTTTGGGCACTGGCACCACCACCAAAAAAATCAATTTTAGAGTCTCTGCAAGGAAAAACTTGAGCATAGATGTTCCTTGCAAAAGAAAAGGTGCAAAATGTAGGGAAAAATGTCATTTGCTTAGTGGAGATAGGAAATAGGAAAATAGAAGCTTGAGCTGAGGTTTCCAATATAGATTTTGTGATAACCTCTTAGGCGGAGCACAAGTGTTCCTTTACAAATGTACTTCTTTTTGCAAAACCCAGCAGGCAAGGACAGAGCAAGTAATCTGAGGAAAAAGCTATGAAAGCATTTTCTCTCCCTCCAAGGATTTTGCTAGTGTCTGTTTCTCTTGAATTAGATGTTTAAGGATTCAGTCAGGGGGATGGAAAGATCTTACTCTGCACTCAATATCCTTTTTTCCCTGCACTGCTGAGATCTTTTTTTTTTCCTTCATCATTTTGTCTCTGGTGGCAGGAGGTGCCCATGCAGGAACCTAATCAACAACATGAGAATGACCACGGTTATATTTTTTTTTAAATCAGGTTGCCTTGCAAACACCATCTACATTTGATACTTTATTTTCTTTCTCCCTGTGCCTTTTTTTGTCTGTGTAAACAGCAGTTCTGCCCATCCTGCCTAGTAATACAGGAGGAGGCATAGTAAGAAGGGTAGAAGCAATCTTCTCAGGGATAGCAGCAGGAATGGATTTGAACACTTACTTTCTTAGACTTATTCTCTGAAATGGGAGATTTAGATAGCTCAGTGGTATACTATGTGGACAACTGTGTAGAAGTTTCAGAAGCTGTTAGGATATAGACATGTGGCATACAAGTGGGAGATGGGGACAGGCAGCGTTGCAAGGGACTATTGACTTTGAAGTGTCTGTTTCTGTTTCACATCTTGAGACCGTAACAATTGCAAGGCTCAAAAACAACTGATTTGAGAAGCTCTCAGAGAAATGTTTACTTAAGACTTTTTTTCATCTACCCTTAATGAATTTTTCATGGCACAGAACCAAGATGTCTTAATGCAGAGAAGACTTCTAGCAATATAATTATTCAGATATCACATTAAAAAACCCAGATGTTTCAAACTAAGTTTGTATTCTTGAAGAGTGAGCAGTGATTAAGCTATCTCAGTAAGATCTTCAGGGGAAAAATGCTTATGACAAGTAGAGAGTTCTCCATGGGTGGGTACAGTTGCGAGCATGCGTTTTTGACCACCACAAGACAGAGACTAATTTTCTGGAAGTGGTATCTTGATACTAAAATCAAGGCTTAAGTGTCTTGGAAGCCCTATTTTGGAGGACAGTCACTGCGTATGCTGAAAAACGGTGTGATGAAAATCTATGTTAAGCATTCAAAAGTTATTTAGACAAGGTTAAGTGACAAACAATAAGACCATTTTTATGGTTTGAAAATTTTCATTTTCTTCAACACTGTCTTGCGTTCAGTTGCTAACACATGAGGAGATTGTAACGAATGGTCATATGCCCCACACTAAATGTTTGTTACCAGGAGTAGTTAAAAAACACAGAGATCAGCTCCTGAGCCCAGAATTGTCTAAGCCTTGACTAGTTGTATCTGGCTTTCTAATTTATATCCCGAAGACATAGGATTTTAGTAGCATTCAGCATTGTGCAGTTCCATCTTTCCTCAGCCTGGTGGAAAACTCCTGTTGGTTTAATGTGAGCGGCTGTTGGTACATAGTGATACTTTTGAAACTTTTAGCTAAACAGCTCTTAAAATGGAAACTAGATCTGACGGAAGATCTAGTTAGCAAATAGATAGCAAAATAAAACCTAGTGAAGTATATAATCAAATTTTTACCTAAAATAGACTACAGTTTCTTACAAAACTGGAAACAACCATTGGTATTATTCTGTCCAGATTTCCATGATGATAGAAATGAATCCACAGCACTAGCATTTTTATAATTTTATTCCTGGAAAACTGTGTAGGAGACCTAAAACATCCTGCCTGTATGGATTTAGTACCTTGATGTTAAGGTGCGTAGCAGCAGGTTTGACGTTTCAAGGAAAAAGCAGATAACACAGGTTGGTTGTGTGCAGAACTGTTAAAAATGTTTGAGCCTCTTACTGGTCTGCCAACTGAGGAAGATTTTTAGAATGGAGTAAAAAAAAATTCAAGCTTTCAACGTTGTCAAACGCTGGCTGATAAACCTGAAATCATCTGGCTGTGTTCTGCAAAGTGGTGGTTCTACTCACACGGATCCGCACACTTTGGCTCTGTTTAGAGGGTTGATCTCTCTCGCACAGATCACCGGTTTACAACTCTTGCGCTCTGGGTTGTCCTGCTGCTGCCCAATTATGTTTTTCTCTTACTACAGTCTTTTAACTGATTACCCATTCTCCCTACCGCCCATCCTGATTCCCTGTTGTTTGGGGTTTTTTTTTGCATGGGACTAGTATTGCTGATGTAAGTGACAGGCCACAGACAGTAAGACCAAGGAAGAGTAAATTATTTCACCACAAAGTATGGGACTTCTGCCCCGTGTTCACTGGATGTGGACTAACACTCTTCTCTCTGAAATCTTTTCTCGCAAAGGGATTGTGGAGCGTTCCCTGGATGGCTGCTTTTTCTGCTGGAGAGAGAAATACTATAAAATTGACTTACTTTCATTTCAGGAGAAGTAGTTTTTGAAAGATGTCCTTAACTGTACTGGAACAAGATGATTAGGAGAAAATCAGTGAGGGAAAGGTGAATCTGGTATTAATGTAATTCTAAAAAAACGGCAGTGGCAGAGAAACTGGGTTTGGGACATTGCTTGTAAAAATGACTTATCATTGCAAATATGCCTGAGTTCATAATAGTTTTGCATCTTTGTTTCCTGTCTGCTGGCTGTGGTCTCTACTATATGTCCTGTTTGACTGCCTTTGAATGTTGCACATCTGTTGAACTCAAGGCATACTTAAATTTGAATTAATGTCACCAATGCATTAATAATTTTAGCTACATGCAGTTTTAGATTATTGTCTGCTTATATCTTCATGTTTGTGTGTTTTGTTGCAAATGGCACATTGAAAGAATTAAGTTAAATAGCAAGCATCACATCAAGCTGCTTCTGGTGACTTGTATTCAGCTATACTTTGACCAATCATCTGAAGACTGTTATGAAAAGTGAAGAAACATTGAAAAATATTTTATTGATATCACTGATAAAAATAATAATTCAGCGGAGAAGTGTAATTTATTTATTGGCTTTATAATAGATAGTTCCTCAGGCAAATACTGCAATCTCAATGCTGTTCCTGAATGCATGGATTTCTTATGCACTGAGTCATCCACTTGCATCCAGTGGTTCTTACTAAAAGGTAGAAAAAGTTATACTCACAATATAATCTTCAAATAAATGGATTGGGGGGGGGGATTTTTTAGATAGTAGCACCTGAAGGCTTATTTTGACTGGTAAAAATATCCCTGAAAAGTCAAAGCAGTGTTGCCAATGTGGAGTGACACAGCTCTGAATTTGCTTTCTTGAGGAAGGTCAGACACGTCACAATTTTATCAAATGGGAATCTGTGGAGAGAGATACATTCTTCATGCATCTATTTTGAATCTAGGAGTTTTGTTCACATTATGACAATTTTTTTTAGTAGACCTTTAAGAGTTTCTGTTAGTAAAAGAAGATTGGTTTTGCTTGTGCAGTCACACCCCCACACTCTTCTGTAGAAGTTATTCAAAAAAATATATGGACCTGAAAGCTGGGCAAACCAATGTGAGACTTAAAAGGAAGTAATCCATTTTAGAAGCTTTTCAAGATGACAATGATAACAATAATTTAAAACTATACATCAGCTAGACTGTATTTTTCTTATGGACCTGAGAAAGTGGTTATTACCAGAGACAAATCCTCTCAGATCTTCTGTAAGAGGTAAGAAGGACTTGGAAGGCCCCAGATTTCATTTGAAGACCTCTCCAATGTCTTCCAGATCTGTCCAATCTTTTCCATGTTCACACTTGCCCTTGCAAGTGAAAGGATGGCAGGCAGTGGGTGGTACTGTGGAGCCAGTCCTCATCTGCTCTTCTTTGTAGCTACAGTTTTTGGCCATGAAAGAGGAGGGGCAGGTTGATTGGTCTCAGGCAGTGTAGTGACGTGTTTCCCTGCTGTAACTGAAGGGAAGCTATCCCAAGGCTCAGTCCTTCCTGAAACAGAGTTGTTACCACCATTTAAATCTTGATATATCCCTGAATAATGCATAGTCCCAATAAGCTCTATACAGTGCTTAGTCGGAACTGCATTTACACATAGATGAGAAAATGTGTATTTTTATCCACCTAGGTAAAATGATGTTGTGTATACATTTTAAGAATAATTGTCTGTTTTTAAAGATGAAAAGTTGACACAGAATACGATCCAGCTGAGTATCTGCTAATTAAGCTGATTTATGCAAGTCTGGAAAGCTCCTAGGGAGTAGTTGGTTAGAAGTTGTGGAAAACTAAAAATAGAGAAATGAGTCCAATTTCATATGTTTAACATATTTAGCTATGGACAGGCATTGGTTCCAAGTAACTTGTGAATTTTGATTAGGGAACATAATTATTATACCTGTATTTGAAATATTCAAGCTAGTATAAATTTAGCAGATTTCCTATTTTAAGAGTGATCTAACATTTTAAAACATGTAACATAAGTACATTTTATATGCTAATATTTGTATGTCATCTAGGAATTACTGGTAGATAGATTTGAAAAATAATTTGTACGCAACCTTCTTATAAGGCATTCTTATAAGGCCTTGTTGAATTTTTTTAAAATATACTTTTTCGCATTAAAATAATTAAAAACAGTTTAGTATCTAGTTCAAACTAAATGTTCTTTTTGTTTGCCACTCATCTTGTAGAATTCTCACAAAGTTGTCACCCAAGATTTTGTGGTGGATTGGGTTGTAATTGTGTCCTCTTTACTTCTTTCTCACTGTTCTTCCCCAGTATTTTCAGTGGAATCTAGTCACCAAGATAAGGAAAATTTGTCAAATTTGGTTTACTCATAGATAAAACATTTTGTTCTGATTAAAGACCACAAAATAATAGGAAATGCTTCATTTGCCATTAAAGAAGGTGGTTAACACCGGGTAGTTCAATTTATTTCTCTGAAAACAGATATTTTGTTTTCTCTGTTTCAGTGGTGTTAGATATCTAAAAATTCAAATATGGAGGTAGTTAATATTTATATGTTCAATATAAATCTCAGATTTAATATTCATACCTTCAGTTACTTAGCCTTTTACGTCTTTCTCATTTCTTAGAAACTAGAAAGCATATTCAACACTTTTAAAAGTGACAATTAGTCTCTAGTACAAAACAGCATGTACAGCTTACATATTCAATATTTGCTGAGCACCTGGGACCCAATTTCACATCTGCATAGTGTTTGTGTGCATGTATGCAACTGCCCAAAGTGAGTTATACAAATGAATTTGGGACAGCTACTTTAATAAACGTTAGTTTTCTAACTACAGAAAAAACAGGCAAAATCGAATGAAGAGAACATTCAGTATAATCTTTCACTTTGTATATGACAATGTAGTGATGACAAATTCCATAATTTGATGGAATTCATTATTGTATTTTCATAAATAAATAATTCTTAAAAGCTCACAAAACCTCACGACCCATATGTGCTCAGAGTAAATTATGCTTTTTGGCAGTGTCGGATGTTTTTAAGAGAGAGGCTGTCACCACCGGGGTGCTGGATGCAGGACTGTACTCCAACACGTGCAGCAATTTAGTTCTGCCTGTGGATTTTGTGCAAATTGTCAGACTTGCTCTCAGTTCTGGAAACAAGTTTTTGTTCCAGCTGTTGACTGAAGATAGTAAGTCCGTAAACACACATCCCAAGTAGGAGTTGATGAACTGCCATATTCCTCTTTTTTATCATAGCTAGTTCCTGCCTCTCTGTACTGAGCTGGCTTATCTGCAGCCAGATAACAAGGACAACAATGTAAAAAAATGTAATATATGTTTAGTTGTTCTTTACAGTATCTGTGTTTTACTCTGAAACTATTTTGCTGATAATGACCTCCACTGAATACTCGCATGAAAGATCGAGTCCAAGAGGGAGCCTGAGACCAGTGACTTTGTTTGGCAAAGTTCTGATCCTAGTTTTTTTTCTTCTGATACCATATTTAAACCGTTCTAAGCAAAATTGCAGAAATGTTAAAAAAAAGAAAGAAATCTAAGTTCAAGTAGAAAATCAGTTAAATTTTGTAGGCGTTCATTGTTGCAAAATTTAATTGAGGACAGAAAACAGCCAGGTGATTAGCTGTAAACATTATAGCATAGACTTTTGAGGTTAGGTGCGATGGATAACACCTTAATATCATGATGAAGGGACTCTGCCTGAACACTAGGCTGCCGTACAGGAAAATCATGTTATTGATTGCAGTTATTATTGCAGGTGGGACTCTTAATACCCGGCAAGTAATGTCATATGTGTTTTCCTACATCACTTCCTAATTCCACTATGTGATAATGGTTCTTAGTTCCACTAGAAAGCACCTGTAAAATAGATGTAATATTTCAGGCTGGCTGATGAGTTGGGAGAATTTGAAACAGCGCTAGATTCTAGAATTTAGGGGGCTCTTTGTGTATTAAAAGACCTGGAAAATTGTTCACAAACAATGTTACATATTTTTAAGGTTTGTTGGGTGAGTAACCACTTCTGTGGTCATACTATTAAAATTACCTCATATACCCTCTAAAGAGGAGGGTGAGGTCAGAAAGTCAGTCATGATCCTGAGCATCTGGATCTATATTTATCCGTCTAAAAATGGTCTTCAGATCAGTTCTTAATTTTGCACAAATACATTTAATGTCATCTTGAAAGAAGCATGGAAGTTTTCAGATTAACTTGAGTAAATCCCTTCTCCACTGAATTTGAGAACAATAGATTCTCAACAAGCATTTTCTGAGTTTCTTTGAACTGCTTAAATCTGTGCTTTAGTGACAGTTTCAAAGCCACTGAGACACTTCTAATTAGAAAACTTACTTAATTCTCTCATACATTTTTTTAAATGGTGAGTGCTCATACCAAAATAGCAAAAATCAACGAGTGACATCTGTGGATTCTCCTGCATTACAGCGTGCAAAGTTCTGATGTTCTGGCTGGGGCAAATTTCTTCATTCACTTAAGGAGTAACACTGTCACACAGATGTAGCTATGCGGATTCTGCTGTGCATTTGTAACCAAAATGTTTTCCTTTTAGGAGAGGCTCTGAGCCTGTTGATGCCATGCCTCAGTATTGTGGTATGCTGAGATATGTCACGTTGATATGTTAATGTATCTCCTTTCTGGTTTGCTGTTTTGTTTTGTTTTGTTTTGTTTTAAAAGAAGATACTTTAATAGTGAATTAATATTAATTGCATATTAGCACAGTAAGTTTTTCAGAAGGTGTTTTCTCCAGCGTACTTGCATGCTCCATGCGCATTCCAGACAGTCTGTGGAAGTCTTCAGTTTGCAAAAATAACCCAAGAAGTGGTATTTACATCAGACATTTCAAAATAAATGCTGTATCATAGCATGAAATATACAGTGTTTATTTTTGTGAGTAAGATAACTTAATAATTAAAGACATAATTGAAATTCACTATAGGGAAATAGTTTTGCAAAGGGGAAGATGCAAACTTCAAAACGAGCTGGCAAAAATTAGAATGGATAAAAACAGTCCGATTGAAATGTCTAGTGCACAATCCTAAAATCCAGCCTGTAAGTTTGGAGCCTCGTCAAAACCTCATTAACTTTAATGAGGCTTATAATATGCATTCGAGGAGACAGATTGTAGGGTTGAGGCTCAAATTAATACTGAGTTGTTGTACGACAACTTACTAATAACATTAATCTTTCTATGACCTGTTCCGACAGGTTATTTTGTGAAGAAGACAGGACTTTGCATTTTTTTCATTGGAGGAATTTTTGGCTTGCACCTGATCGCCCGGGGAAAATGTGTCAGATTAACTCCTTGGGGCTTGTGGAGTCGTCCGTTTTATCTGTGTCTGTATGTATGTGTGTGGTTGCATGGGGACATGGGGGTTCCTTCCTGGAGGACACAAATGTGTCTTATGCTGCCTTTGTGTCCTTTATCTGCTTTCCTACTGATTGACTGTGTTTGCATAAGTAGCATGCATGTTGAGAAATATGTTTTGTTTTTCTCCTTTGGAAATGAGAATTTTTTGCCACAGAAAATGCAGGTCATGTGAAATGATTTTCCTCCTGCTGTTTGGCATGCTGTTAATGTTGGCTCAGTCGGCTGGACCGCTCTGCACCGTGCTTCTATGTTTTGTTAAAAGCTAGATGTGTGTTTTCGAATAAGAAACAGCACTTATAATTGGGTAGAAGCCTGTGCATTAATTGTGTAATGTAACACGTGAAACACGGTGATTGAATGAAATATTCTACTTCTATTCTCTGTAAAGTCAGTTCTATTTTTTTGCAGAAAGTCAAGTTTTGTTTTATAGAAAGTCAGTCTGCCTGATGTGTTTAAATTCCGGATGTCTTTGAAAGCCACCTCATCAACCATAGTCTTCCAAGAAAAGTAGATGGAAAGGGGTCACTGCAAGTGAGGAAACAGAGAGGAGGAGAAAACACATTTCCAAATTATAATCTGGATATTCCTAAATGTATGGAAATAACAATTTAATTGACATTATTTCATGAGAAACTCTGGTAAAGTTTGCTGGATAATTAATAACACCATATAATCAATGCCAAGATGCCCTTTGTAGCTTTAGAGTGAAAGCAAATGTGGGCTCTTCAAGGACCATCAATATAACACTTAGAAGTCAGGATATAATCAACTTAATCATTCTCCCAGTTTTTCCATTGAGTTTTGATTTGGCCACTTTTGATCAAACCTCTGGTTCAAAATGAGAAGTGCTAACCTGAGTAACCCATCAGTGTGGCTGCTTGGGTGAAATGAGGGATTTGTCAAAGCTGCTGGCTGCAAACTATAGCTTGTGAATTAGAAGGAATGGCCAGTAATGCAAGCATTACGAGAAAGACGACTATCAATTATTTAATTTTAGTTCAATCATTCCTGATTTTTTCTTTTTTTAAATTGCCAACCTAGTTTTTCCTGGTCATTGACTGCAATGATGATTATTTAGATTTTTTGATCTGAAGAGAGAAAGCAATGGGTTCTGCAGATATATGTTGCTTTCCTCTTTCCTCCTTAATGCAGTTTCAGTAACATATTTGCACTGCATGTTTCATGTGGCCTCTAAATTTTAAAAATTGTTATTGTAAAAAAATTAATTGCTGGCTTGTTGTAAAGTAATTATTAAGAAGCAGGCACCCAGGAAAGTCTCCCTGTTGAGAGTGTTTACTGCTTGCTTGTTACTATGACTTATTCTGTATACCATTCCCTGAAGCTGTTACTTAATGGGGATGGACAAGCTGTTAGATAAATGAAATTGTTTGGGAAGTTGATTTTTTGTTTGACTCCTTGGGCCTTAGCAAATACAACAAGTAGATTTCAGAAGTTTTTTTGTCTCTGAAAAAAATTAATACCTTTAATTTTAAGTGTTTGGGTTGGGTCTTTTCCTGCTCCTTTGGTACAAGGCTCCTGTTATACTGCTGCTTCTTTGTATGTTTAATTAGCACCAGAAAAGTTCAGTCCATACATAATGCATTGTACATCACCAGTGTTTCTGGTAAAAACTGAAATTATAATAGAATGGTATTGTCTACCTTAAAATTTTTGAAAAATCAAAAATTCATTTGCAGCGTGACTCAAGCTTGTCATGAGGTGCTCTTCTCATTTTGAAAAGCTGAGTTCTTTTAATGTACTCTTGGTTTTCTTTAGTTTCTTGATTCTACTTATAATCATTTTTGTTCTCTGAATTTATGTATAAGCTATAAACTTAATTTTATAAAGCAGACTACCAAACTTGAGAGGCTCACCTAATTCCTTGCTTGTTTTGAGGTATTTAAAGAAAATACTAAAACCTATAAAATTTGGGACATATATGTTTGGTGATGCTATGTGGGAAAACAGTCGATAGCCACAGCATGCTTTCATTGTCTTGCCTGACAAAGAATTGAGTCATATTTGTATTTAAGTTTTGTCAGAGTGGTGTTTGGAAGTTATCTTGTTTGTTTCTTTGATGATTGCATTTTCTTAGGCTGTGGCTTGAGTGTGATGGGATTTTTTTTCATCTAACAATACCACGTTCCAGTTGTTCTGTAAAAGATGACTGTCTTAAGAGGTTTGGCTTAAAGGGACAGTTAAGACAGGCTCATCCAAAAACTGGTGTTAAATTTATATTAACCATGCAAATGCTTTTAGTGGTAGAATCATGTGTGTAAGAAAATACAGTATAAATGTATGATAATATCCTTGTCTAGAAGTATATATTGGGTAAGCGGTCTGAGAAGAAAAGGATATATTTCTATTCCAACCTTTCTTTTAGGTTGGATGGTAGTGGGCTAACATTAAAAGAGCTGGCATATTACCATTAGTAGCCCCCATACTGCAAGTATCACGGATTGTTAGTGAGAACGATTCACATGCAATAACCTGATAACACAGGTTAGATTATTTCTTTATGCATCCTTGCTCATCTCTTAAAAAAAAAACAAACAACAACAAAACCAAGCCCTAAACCAGATGGGAGCTTAACGTGCAAAATTAAATAGTTTAGAGTTCTACACCTGTATCCACAAATCACAGTTGGGTGTGTTATGCAGAGTTTCGAGGATTAGGAGCTCATATGAAGTAGTTTGAATAGCTTAAAAATGTAGTTAATGCTGTGCTTTTATCTCACACATCAGGCTTTCATGGCAATCCTGGAGATTTATGAATTTCATCATAAATTACTATGATTCATCATAGTAATCATACTTCATCATAAATTACTGTGATTGTTCATTATTTCAGCTGTATCTTATATGTTTTTTGGACTTCACTGGAGATGCAATTACTTACAGAATGTCAGTTGTCACCCCTCATTGTATTAACGATAAATTAAATTTTGGAGCCATTGCAGTGATTTGTTTGTACACTGGTTACTCTTTGCTGAATTGAAATCTGGAGAAAACTAAGAACTTGAAAGTTCCCATAGCCTAAATCAAAGTCAGATGTTTGCATCCTCTAGGACCTTATTTGAATAGCTTAAACATAAGGCCAACATTTCTACATTCTCAGAAGCCATATAAATATTTAGGTACTATTTAAGTACTTACTTATGTCTTGCAGTGATGCTGTTTCTGGTAAAATTCAGAGGTTTTATTAATTCAAACGGTAAGTCAGTTAGATTCCTTGAACATTAACCTAGCAATTTATTTATTTGTATTTATAATACTGTTAAATAAAAAACCTTTTGATAGCTATGACAATATACATTCTTTAAATACCAACTGTGGTTTTCAGTTAATGAATTTCTCAGCAAGGTGATCATCTAGCTAAAATTTCTTTCCATCTTCATTTTTTGTTATAGTAGCTGTGAATTAATAACAACATCAACACAAGTTTAGAGTGAGATTTTTTTTTTTTCCAAAACCAAAATGTAGTAATGATCATTTAATGTCAAGTTTAAGGGAGAAACACTGTTTTCCAGATCATTTCCATGTAGGACTTCATGCTGACTGTGCATGAGGAACATTGAGCAATATTGAATTAAAAAAAGGAAAATACTTCAGCTGAATGAATGTTATATTTAGCTTTATGTTGTGTTGTAACAACATTCATAGCCATGCCAACACAAGATCTCAAAACAAGCTACCATTCCCTAATAATGACTTTTCCCACCAGCTTCTGTGTAATACACTTGTAGTTTGATTTTTTTTTTTTTTTTTTTAAATAATCCTCATTGACCTTTTAAAGGAACAGAGAGAACAACATGATCTGATTGCCAAAAGCAAACACTTTGGAATCTTTCCCTAATTATGGGCCAGATAATCCTTTTTAATTTTTGCCATGGAGAGTGTGATAACAACAGCAAAACTATTAAATGGCTGAAAATCTGTTGGTACTCAGAGTTTGGCTTATCTGATGTTATCTTTTACTGCCTTCTGATTTTTTTTTCCCTTTTTAATTTCCATGTGCTTGAAGAAAAATTGAGATTTCAGATAGGACTAGAGATGAAAGAGATGTGTTACGGGTGAAAATGATGCTGTTGGCTCATGACATGAGAAATACACAGGGATTATCCAAATAATATTTTTCATAGTTTAATGTTCTGGCTGGCAAATATTCTTGGAGGGACTGAAAAAAATGACCAAGTGCAAGTATGGCAAGATGGCAGCACAACTGAGCTGGAACAGAAGGAATAGTCAATCAGGTAGGGGGTAGCCATGCAGAACCCCTTTCTTCCAGAAAGTACTGAGAACTTCGTAATTAAGATAGTCTGTGTTTCCCAGCTCCCCTGTCATGAAAACAAATACTGTTTATGTCTGCTGCAATTCCAGAAGGGAAGCTTGGGTTAGGTCTGGATATTTGCCTTCATCTAGCTTTCTTTCGTAGAAAATCAAATTCCTGACTTATTGTAATTGTTGGAAAAAACCTTAGACGATAGTGTGCAGTACCCATGCAGGAGGGAGTGAGTCACTTGTCTGTCATAGTTAACTGGAGTCATAACCTGGGCTATATTACAGGTTTCTTTATTTGGCCAGGTATTGGGTTTATTTGCACTAAATACATGCTTAGTTACACTAGCGAACATCTTGTTTTCTCTGTAAGTGTGAAGACAATGGGCTTAATGATTTTCACCACACCACATTTATTCCTGTACCAACCCAGTGACTTTGAGGAAATTTTTGCCACTTTCTTTTCATATAGAGACAGATAAAAATCAAGGCATAGGTAAGTATAGAAAGTGCATGTGTCTGTATACATTTTGAAAGGAAAAAAAGTAAGGATTTATATTGCACACTGAAAAGGAGTTCTCTTTGAGTTTATTCTCAATTGAATAAACATCCTATTTATAACTTTGGTTATTTAATTCATCAGGCTGTGACTTGTAGGTACCCAACTAAGAAATCAGAAACATGTCAGAGGTGTATCCCCAAAGCCTTTTTTTGTTATTTTTTTTAATGCCTTTGGCCATGAAGTGGAAAGTAACAACGGGCTTATAAGTCTATCATGTATCATCAGCACTTCCTGAATGTAGTAGTAATAGTGATAATTTTTTGCCATTTCACATAAAAATACATCCCATGATATTTATCATTATTGAAAAAAAGTCTCACAAGAGTATCATTATTAAAAAACATGTTTCAAGAGAGTCTCACAAACTCTGTAGTCAGATTTTTAGTCTCGCAAATAAGTAATAAAAACATAGGCACTGGCTTCTTAGTGCATTTCGTATTTAGAAACTAAAATTATTGTGACTTCTCCCAGTTTTTTAAAATGCTAATCACAAAATTCCAGGAAAGCCCTGGAGGAGAAAATGTTATTTCACTCCTACTACCTCCTGCCTTGACAATGAGAAGTGACAGCATCTCTCTCACTGTAATGTTTTCCTCTGGTTGCTGGTGTCTTGACAGCATTCTGTGCACGACCTGTGCGCTGGACTTTCTCCTCTGTGTCCCTGCTGAAGGCCAGGCAGCAGCAGAGACAGAAAGGCTCACCGTATGCAGTATGCTTTGCTGGCATTTTTCATAGGACAATTTTGTGCGTCGTTTACCACACATTTATATGGAATATATGCTCAGATCACTGTGTATTTACTACATGACAGTAGAGCTTTGCAAGTTAAAGATGATCTGGAATTCTTTCATAAAAGGGAATTTCATGAGAAAACATCAGAAATTCAAAACATAAACTCTTTGTGGAAACACCAATGTTGCAAAAAGGTTGACCAGAAAGTGAGGTCCATACTTGTTTGATTCAAGCTTAAATCTTGCATCACGTTAGACATGAAACTGTAGCATTCTAAATCTACTTTGTAGTATTGCAGGCGGAGTGTGAGATGTGTTGCTTTTAAGGGAACATGCTGTTGACACAATACCTAACTGTGCTATGTGGTTTCCATTCGGACTGGTGGGAGTTAAGAAGACAAGGAGAAAAGCAGGACACAAAGAGATGGATGAGAAAACAAATGTGTTCTCTCTGAGCAGCTTCAGACAGGAGCGGAGAGAGATGCTCTAAATTTAGACATACTGTAAATTACTAATCTATAATACTGCTTACCAATTTGTTATTCCATTACTGTTTTTTATTCTGTAAACTGGAGTTCAGAATATAATCCAGCTTAAAATAAGAAGAACATGTTAGCCACATGGACGGTTAAAGCAAATCTTGATACATCCTGACAGTTTTATTTTGTTTAAAAATAAAAAAAAGGAGGGGAAGCAGGGAAGAGAAGTACTTTGTTCTTGGATATGTGTGTGCACGTTCCTATGTCCAAACAGTTGGGGAAGATACTGGCATTAGCTAGATGGCCTAAATGCCAAAATGATAATAAGTACTAAATTTCTGAAGAATTATGAATTTCAGAACTAAAATTAGTCATGTGTATATGAAAGTGGTTTAATTTGCGAGTACCTGTAATCCTGGCTTCCGTTTAATTTGGTGTTCAAGACCTGAAGCACAAAGCCTGCAAGCTGCTCTGCATAGGGAGGCTGCTGTGTCTTTGAAGAGCCCCTTTGATGTCCGTGGAACAGATTACACTTGAAGTCAGGTAAATCTTTGAAATGTCAGGATTATAGTAACACTTCCCATTCAGAAGATCTAGAAATGGAAGCTAACATTTAAGAATCACTTTTTTAGGGCACCCTAGCATGTTTTATGAAGGTGCTGTGCAGACTTAGTATGATTTGCAGTCTGTGTAGAACTGTTAGTATCTGTGGTTATCACAAGGAAGAGCATTGACTGCTTGCCCAGTATGGTGGTTAGTCTTCAGGTAGTCCAAATGTTTTTTCTTTTTATGGGTCAAATCCTATGACCAACTGCGAAGGCATCTAAACCCATTGAAGTGGTCTTTCTCAAAGGCTGAACTCCAGATCTTCCTAGAGCAGGATCTGAAATAACATTCTTTGAATAACCATCTAGAATATGTGTTTGGGTTTTGGTGGTATTGTGGGTTTTTTTAATTTTCTGTGAATTCTTATCAATTGATAAGATCTCTCTTGTCCCACTTGGATTGTAGCAGGTCAGTAGCCCATACCAAAGTGCATTGGCATGCAGGAGAACGGACATGGTAGACTGCCTTTTAGCTCTTAATTCTAAAAGATGTTGTATTTCCCCCTTACCTCCCTTAGCAAAAAAAAAAAAAAAAAATTACTTGCTAGTACTGCCATGGAACAATACTCAAGTTCAGCCACTGTCAGCTTAACCTAAAAAATTCAGACTTTTCCCAGGAGGAAATGAGGACACACATAAGAGGTGTTCCCACAGGTGCCCTGTGATCTCCTTTCATTCTGGCTAATGAGATCTTTTGGTCTTGCTTTGCCCCAAGAAATGGCCTGCTCAGATCCTCTGCTATAGAATGTCATTGAAAAGATGAGTGTTTGATACTTTTGCTTCTATATTATGTTCATCTGAAACCTAGACCTGCATGGTAACAGTGAGGGGCAGGCAAAAAAACAAAACAAAACAAAAAGCAAGCTAACAGAAAACATCCAGGCACTTGCCAAATTTGTTTAGAGAGGAAAAATCACAGTTAAATATCATTAAAATCTATAGGTTTCATTATATATAGCTGGATAGCATAACAAAAAGTGCTCTTCCTTAGAAGAGGAATGTAGGGAGTGTCAGTCACTTCTCCCTTCACCACAATAGCAGCAAGAAAAGTTGGAGATTGAATCATAGAATAGTTTGGGTTGGAAAGGACCTTTGAAGCTCCCTTCCTTTAAAGATAGGGAGAGAGGTGGGATCCACCTCCTCATAACTACCCCTTCCCTTTTGGTCTATTGATGATCTCTGTTTGCATCTCTAGCAATGGAGGACAGAAAAGCCGAGCCTTCTCCTCCTACAAGAGGGTCTCTGTTTCCTCTGTCTGATGAAGTAGTTCTCATTGTTCAGATGCTGATACCAGAGGAAAGGGGATTTTTGACGTCTACAGAATCTACATTGCTCGTAATAAAACAGGTCCACCATATACAGCCAGGCACAATTGCCACAACAGCCTCTACTGCTTAATTCCTGATCCTCTCCTTGGCATAGCTTTGAGGTATATCAGCTCTCGGACAATGCTTGGTAGAGTCTGGAGAATGGTGGGATTTAAAGACTTGGTAGTAGGCGGATTGGATGAGTCACCTATGGGGAAGGTGATTTATGGACCTCGTAATGGTTTTGTGTTTGTTTTTTTTTAACAAAGATGACCATAGGCAAAGATGTGTTTGTTGGTTCTACACACCATTTTTAATAATCTGTGTTTTGTTCTGTTCAGTCAAATTTGGTTCTGTTCAGTCAAATTTGTATTGCAGTCAGAGCAGGTTTTCATACAAAAAGCTAACCAATAAGCTTTGGACCTGGTCTATTAGAAAATATCTGATTTCTTTAGGACTAGGTATCTGATGGATTTATGAGGAAGTAGATGATTATGGATGTAGTGATAATTTTCCTGTTAAAAATAGAAGCAATACAGTACCCTGGGAAATATAAGTTCATGCAACTTGTATTTCATGCTACTGAATAGATAAGCATTTTCAGCAAATGCTTACAGCTATGATTTTCAACCAGTGATTTTGAAGATAAACACAGAGGTCTCTAGCACTGATAAATACTGTGCTTTTTATGTTTTTACATTCTTTCAACTACTTTGTGATCATGGTTTTTACTCTAATTTACATGCTAATATGTTTTATCTGAGAAGACCTGTTGTTTTCATTGCACATCTGACAATGAAACCTACCAAATTTCACTTCATGCTTACTTTTATTTATTTATAGCGTGTTTCAAGAAAATAAAAGACTGTAGTGGAGTGCAATAGTGTCTGTCTTTGATCTGTAATTATTCAAGATGCTTTCTATTGTGGTGCCTTGTAGATTGCTTTCAATAGTTAAGCTTTTCGGACAATGTTGTTAGGCTTGCTTGGCACCTGCTGCAAGGAAAATATTCATATTGCATTGTCTTTCTTTCAGTCATCTACCAGGGTAGATGTATAAAGAAGAACCAGGTTGCAAAATGCTGAAATTGTTGTTTGAAGTGACTTCTCTTGAACTGTGTGCAATATCCTGATACTTTGAAAGCAGCTTTCATAGCCTAAATCACTTTATTTCTGAATAACATAGCAGGAGACTTCAGCAAATGCCTTTGTCCAGAGTAATAAATGTCTGATCCCATTTAGGCTTTCTTGTATAACACAAACGCAAATAGAGGATAAATATTTTTTATTGATTTGTCCAAATTGTCTTACATACATCTTGAATGTTTGATTTAAGCAAGACCAGCAGGAGCCATTTGCAGAAATTTCTGGCTTAGTAACCCGGCAATCGGGAATACTACTGAGACAAAACTGATATGTCACTAGAACACACTAAAGGGCTAAGAAGTTTCTAGAACCTTCTTAAAATAATAGCTTTAAACTACTTAGCAAGAAAATTGTAGCAGATAAGTAACAAGTGGAAAATCATAAAAGGCTGCACACAAATTCAAAAGCAAACAATACCAACTGAATGAAGTTCAAATAAAAATAAATTGGGCTAAAAAAGGAAGAACTAATCAGAAACTTATGAGAAATAGAAAATGTGGTTTAAACATTGCTGGTTTAAAAAATAAATGAGACAGGAAATTGGAAGAAAGGATAGAAGCAATACTACGAGGAAATAAAATCCTAAGAAATTGTCTTAAAAATTCTTTTGGTGATACAATATAACTAAGCAATGGAGAAAACTATTCAAATACTCCTTCTGTTGACAATATCGAAGAGGAATAATGCCATCAAATTAATGGGCTTACTTTGGACTTGCACAAGAGTGATGCCAGTAGCATTTGGATTTAAACCGATTCTGCTGATCTCGTTAGAAGTTGTTGTATAACAGCTCCTGGCTTAGAGATCTTGAGCACCAGCGGTCTGATCCAGCTTTCTGGAAGAGTTTTGCTTTTAACTTCCCTGGGAGATTTATTAGGCCTTAAACCTGCAGGAGCTCCAAGTGTTATGCAAATAATGCTTTTATCATTCAGGATGTTCAGCACTGCTGTGTGTTATGTACTCCCTCTCTTTGCTGGTAATGAGGCAGTATAATCAGGGGGAGCACTGCCTGTGTCCTGGCTACTGGGCTTGTGAAAAACAGCAGCTCTGCCTTCAGCTCTGATGGGGAGAAAACCTAATTTAGAGCGGGGATAATGTCCTAGCCCCGTAGTGGCAACCGACTGCGGATGTAACTGCCTCGTGGTAGGCAGTGGTCTGGGACAGCTTAGTAAAAAAAAATATTTTCAGAAAGTTAATCTGAGGTCAAGATCAAAGCAAAGAAATGGCAGCAGTTAACCCATTGTGATTCTGGTCTGTGGCATGGGTCCCTGGGCAGTACGGAGGCATGCACAGGGCTAGTGACAATAATTTGTGTTTGAGGAGGGGAGGGATCAATAGCTGTTAAAAAAAAAAAAAAAAAAAATCTAAGCCTGTTCTCAGAGAAGAAAAGAAATTAAAAGTTCCAGTGGCAAACACACAGCTACAACATGCACAAAATAACGGGTGGTTCCTTTAATGAGGCCCACAAATAGAGGGAAAAAGAAAGGAATTCCCTAATGAGCCTCCGGGTTGTTGTTAATAGCTTCATTTGAGAAGAAATACGTTGAATTTCAGACTCCACTGTTATATTCTATTTATCGGTCTTTTTATTGTAGTCCCTTTGTTCGTCAAGATCAGGCAGTAGCAATCTATTTGTGTACCCACAATAACTCTTTTATATTTCCTGTTGGTGAATAATGAGGCTTCTCTAATCACCTGTTTGTGCTATAACTACTGTGTTCTTTGTTGTTGGCATAAATTACTGGATGCCAACAGCAAATGATAAAAAATAACGTTTGTAAGTTAGGGCGTGGGACTGGAGTCAGGAAATGGTCTGCATTTTATGTTTGGGGAAGGAGAGAAAGAAAACTGAATGAAGTTAATTGTATGAACACATTTGAAAATAAGTTGATGTACAAGGATAGAAAGAAGTAGGAGACAGGTGGTCATCTTGCCCTGCTGTGTGGATCCCGCCAGTCACTGTGGATCAGTAAAATAAGCAAAATAAGCTGCATTCAGTCCCCTGGAGTTTTACACTTGTATACAAAAATACATTCAGTCCCCCAAAGTGTACACTTTTACACTTAAAGCTTTATACTCCTATATGTTTTATCTGCTTATTTTCTGTAGGTGTCCTGGGAGAAGAATTTATGGTGAACTGGAAGAGAGTATTTTTAGGTACCTTCTATATAATAGAGATGGCATGTGAGAAAGCAGCTCTTCTCATTAGAAGGCAAGCTTTACTTCTCAGGAGTATTCCACAAAACATTTTTGTGTCAGGAACTGTTGATTTGTTGAAACTGGAAGGCTTCGTAGATGTGTAATATTTCAATTTTGATTAAGAAGTATTTTATTATCAGTATCAGAAACTGAAATGTGTCACGACAAAGTGTACTGAATTTTCTTTTAAAATTATCTTTAATTTTCAGATTAATCTTTTTTATAGAAACAAATTCAATAAGATCCACCATCTGAATTCCCAACTGCAATAATTACCGTAAATAATTACTGAGACTTGAACAATAAACTCAAATACAGTTGTGAATTGTATATTTGAAAATGTTAAGCCCCCTCAAGCTCTTTCAAATAATGCTATTTCTGTGCTTTGCGGGTTTAAGAACTCTTTAGCTGTGACAAAAAAATCTAGAAATACCATCTATACCCTTAGAATTTAAATAGTTCTCTCAGTCTGAATTATTCTTTCTTTTTAATATATCTATTTCCTGTCTGTGCTGGTTTTGGCTGGGATAGAGTTAATTTTCTTCAGTGAAGCTAGTATGGGGCTGTGTTTTGGATTTGTGCTGGAAACAGTGTTGATAACACAGGGCTGTTTTGGTTATTGCTGAGCAGGGCTGACACAGAGTCAAGGCCGTTTCTGCTCCTCACCCCACCCCACCAGCGAGCAGGCTGGGGGGCACAAGAAGTTGGGAGGGGACACAGCTGGGACAGCTGACCCCAACTGACCCAAGGGATATTCCACACCGTATGATGTCGTGCTCAGCACATAAAGCTGGGGAAGGAGAAGGAAGAGGGGATGTTCGGAGTGATGGCATTTGTCTTCCCAAGTCACCGTTAGGTGTGATGGAGCCCTGCTTTCCTGGAGATGGCTGAACACCTGCCTGCCCATGGGAAGCAGTGAATGAATTCCTTGTTTTGCTTTGCTTGCAGGCACAGCTTTTGCTTTCCCTATTAAACTGTCTTTATCTCAACCCCCGAGTTTTCTCACTTTTACCCTTCCAATTCTCTCCCCCATCCCACCCGGGGGGAGTGAGCGAGCGGCTGGGTGGGGCTTAGTTGCCGGCTGGAGTTAAACCACAACACTGTGCTACAACAATCCGATGGCTTTGAAAGGCCTTCCACAGTAGTATCCTAATGCTTTGTTTTAAAATGCAATAAATTTAATCTACTTTTATTTCAGACTTAATTGAGAATTAAAATGATCATTCTTTCATCTTTTCAACTTAAAGGGCTCTAAGGTTTTACAGAGCAAAGTGAATTTTCCATGATTTTTTTCCATGAGAAGCTCTACTCGCATGAAGTCTTCTGAGAGAAAAGATATTTATGTCCAGGAGTGTTTTCCATTCTGGATCATTTATTTATTTTTGAAGATGGTAATGATCTAGGATTTTATTTTGTATACTTTACATATTATATACTTTTATGTACTTTATATGCACATCTATATGTGTATGTATATATTATACATGTGTTGTATTGGTATAGTGCTAGCACCAGACAAATCCATGTAAAGACCTCATTCTGAGTCTAAAAAAACTACAGACTTCTGTTGTGGCATCCCATGTTTACGAATGGTAGGAGTGTGGAAAGTGGAAAGCCGGTGACAAAGGCTTATGACTTTAATTGTACCTATTAAACTGTAATCACCTTCCTCCCTTTGTTCCTCTACGCTTGATGAAAAAAGGCATTAATTTGTTTTTTTTGTAGATTATATTTATTCATATTATATATATATATTCATAACATTCAGTAGTATCACCTCCTTTTTAGTATTTTTCCCTTTCCTTTGGTATTTACTCTCTGCCTAGTCCTGTGTTTTTAAAAATATATGGTATACATGCAGACTCAGGACACTGTTAAGTGCCAAAGAACAGCGATTGCATTTCAAACAGTATGTTGTGGACATCCTATATATAATTCACCACATTAACATTACCTGGATGCAGTTAATAAAGCACAGCTGCAAAAAAAAAATAGCAGGCCAGTTAGGCAAACCCTCATTTTTCTTTTTCCTACTAATTAAGCCAGAGAGGGAGACCAGCTTTATTATCAGGTCTGCTTAAGACATGCTGTTGAATCTGGGATGTAGCTGGGATGTTTGGAAGGGCAGGTCAATGACTTGGCCTTGAGACTAGAAGCAATTATAGTGCACTTCAGTTCTCCAGATATTTTGGTTGTCTTGTGATGCCAGACAAGAAACTGCTTGTTACAGGAACATTTGTCTATGTTCAGAAGCTGAAACAGTAGAGTTATTTAGCTTAATAGTCAAGGATCTGTATGTACCATTATTAAAATAACAGTTAAAGTCCCTCTTAGAATATGGTGTACTAAAAGCATCACATTCTCAGCCACTCCATTTGTGAATATCTTTCATTTATACTGTTCTCTGCCAGACTTTTTTCTTTCTCATTCTTTTTCAATTACTATTCCCAGTTCTTCATTCTCAAATCTTACTCCATACCAAGCAACAAGTAGCAAGCGCATTCAAGCAGCTACCCATCTTTGTTTAGGTTTGGCTTACAAATTACACTAGAAAATAAAAATAAATTAAAAAACACTGCCAAGAATACAGTTTGTTAGTGCAGTGTGGCCATACTGAGACAAGGTTTTGACATACAGAAACTGTTTTCTTACTTATCATTCCTGTAAACCATCATATAGTAAAGTGGCTTTTAAAGTCTGAGACAGTCCTTGCAGCATGGCTTTGAGTGCTTGGATGGCCACTGTGAAAGAAAAACTGGGGACAGCTGCAGAGCAGTGAGGCTAAGTGGTTGCTTAAGGTCAGGGCTGTGCTGCACGAGTGAGTACAATGCGGATGTGCGTGAAGCAACTGTGACCACCAAACGATTTTATGTAATCCAATTTACCAGCTTGGCTAAGTCCTTGTTTTAAGTGTCTTTGTGTCACATGCTGCTGCACGGAATAAGCGCTCTCAGAGGTTCATGCTCAGTTCTTGCCTGATGCCTTTAGTTAACACATGCCTGGTAGATAAGTTGTTTCATCTAATTTTATATTGTATTTGGGGAAAATCGAGGGCTAGAAGAAACCTCTTTTACAAGTAACAGTGTGCTACACAATCTATACTGGAGTCTTTATATGTGCAAAAGTTTCATATTTTATTCTGTTTCTGAACAAGTTTAAACAAATAAGGTAAAAATTGTGTCTGTTCATCTTTCCAGAGACTCTTAGCAAAAATTACCAAATGGGTTTTCATTATTCATCCACAGAGCTTACATGTTACTGCCAGCTGCATCGTCCAAAATAAACAGAATCACTTCTTTATTGTAGCTGACAGCTGTAATGCCCTTATTATTTCATATCTTTCACAGGAGGGACACATATCTTCATTACCTAATTATTATTCTGAGTGCGATCAGTAACATCACCTTCCTGTAAAGTCAGAAAGAAAATAATGAAAACCAGCAGTACCGTTGTATCTCCTTAGGTGACATGTCTTTTTTGATGGTGACAGAACTTTCATGGTGATAGATTTAAATATCCATGTGGCCAAAAAATGCATGAAATGAATGCAGTAAGATCAGCTAATTATAACAATGGAAACTTACAGAATATTTTGCTTTATTCTCTTTAGCTGCAGGGTTTGGTATAATAGAAGAGAAGAGCTCACTGTAGAAAAAGTTCATGTAGGAAAGAGTGTTCAGTGCCGGCATGTCTGTTAAAACGGTCATCTACCACGCCGTTGGGCTTTGGAAGTGAATCCCTTGATTGCCTCCACGTCCTACGCTCACTTTGCTTCTGCCTGCAGAGAGGTTTTGATGGGCGTGAGCTGGATTCGTTCCCGAGGACATCCAACTAGAAGCTGTACTCGAGTGGAGACCCTAATGGTTATTTAAGGGTCTGAACCAACCTTGGGTCATTTGGGCACCTTCAAATCACATGGAGGGAAGTGTTTAGATCTGAAACAAAATCCACAGACTTTAATTTAATGTAGGTACAGAAGCCTGAGCACTGCGTGCTTTGAAATACTGATCTGCTCACGTTGTGCCAGGCTGTTTTCTAATTTAGACATAGCCAATGCTGACTGCTTCACATGGCATATTTTCAAATATGTTTTGCAGTTTGGAATATTGCTTGAAAGCAAAAAATATTCCTTCATTTTCAGTATACATTCTGAAACTGTTGATGGAGGTGAATGTGTGTGTATTTTTTTATAAATGTATATACTTTTTGATATATGTAGACATATATTTAAGGGTTTTTATGGGATGCATTTGGTACTTACATGATTTTTCAAAATTTTGAAAAGTGAATTATAAAGTTTGCATGTTATGTATTTTGGATACCTAACTTGGGGTATTAAATGGTGCCCATTTCTTCAACAGTGTTGACACCTTTTGTAAAAATGTGACCAAATAAGGTATTTGAGAGTGGATATCCAAAACCAGAAGTAACTAGAGCTCGATGAATACTTTTTGAAGTGTAATGAGAATATGTTTAGAATTCATATTGATTTAAGGTATTTCATTTTGATGAAGTTAGAAGGATATAATGAAATGTAATTAGAGTTTTAAAAACTGTTAATGATGACTTTTTAATTGCTCAGCTTTTGAATTTGGATTTACTTAGGATGGGAAAAGATAAATTCACCAGTGCTGAGATTAATAATTGCCTAGCAACCGGTGCCTGAATATATCCAATATAAGGCAAACAAAGGGAAAAAAAAACACTTTCATTCCCATATATATAAAGTATGTATAAGTATATAAGTATGGAGTTAAATATATGTGTGTGTATGTGTATATATTTGGAAGCACACTCTGGTGCTTCCAAATTGCTAAACTCAAAAGCTGTGGAGCATAAGAAAGAGAAATGGAAAGGTAAAACTGGGATGTAAAGTGTGGATAAAAATTGGGAATATTTATTTAAAAGTAATAATTCTACAATAAGTGTTTTGGTTTTGTTTTTTTTTTTTTTTTTTAAACCATCTTGCTTCAGTGATGAAGTCAAAGTAGAAACTGGAAGGATAACTGTCAAGACCAGTAAGAATATGTGTACCTGAATGCTCTTAGTCAATAAGGAAGAGAAGGAAGGAAGATGTTACCTGTCTAGAGAAGGTCATAAACACTTACGACTGTTTATTTTAAAGGGCAGCCTTTGGACTGTGCTGCTGATTTTACTGTGTGCGTGGAATTTCTCTCCATGGAAAGCAGGGGATGGGCAAGAGAGAAGCTGCTGTGTGTCTGAGTTGTTTCCTGATCGGGGGGTTGAGGCATTTCCAGAGCCTTGGGAACCATGAATATTTTTAAGAAAGATTTAGGAAGAGCTAATGATTGAAAGCTCAGTGTAGGTTAAATCAAATAAGAAATCTAGATCCCTATATTGACCATCTCATGGCCATGGATGGATGGCTAGTAGGATCTCATGGCTAGTAGGCTCAAGTGGAGCCTACTAGCAGTTAGTGGAGAAGCCTGCAGGAGCCCAGCTGATTTTTGACACAAACCAGTGAAGCTGTATCAGGAGATCTGCAAAACAGTAATTTTTAGCAAGAAATGTGAATATTTTATTAAGTGAGAAATTTCAAGTGAACATACTACTAAAACTCTTCTGATCAGCTTTAAAAACAAAGGACAAGTGACTGGAAATAATAATGTATTCCCGTCATGACTTGATATCTCTCTGAAAGTTTTAATTGAACAAAACAACTTAATGGAGAGACAGTTTAGCCTAAGTGCCTTGTACAGAAAGTCTCAATTTAAGCTCTTATTCTTTCCCTTTTCATAAACCTCTCTCACCCCATAGATCTGAACAGGTGCAGAAATACAGGTTGATTCACGTGAGTGTTAGTGAGTTGCAAATAATTGTATAAACACGGCTGACGTGGATGACAGCTGAAATCAAATGAGTACGTGCAAGGAGTGCCTAGGTGATTTTTGCCAGTGTTGTTGAGCATGCAGAGAGAAAAGATGTTGTGGAAGGTTGTGTTGATAGGGATTAGGGCATCTTCGTTAAAGGCATTTATCAGCTATCTCCCTGCTTGTGTAGGCAGCATCATTGCTGTTAGCTGATGTTGGGTGCTAGGGATGGTGTGCCACTGGTACCATCAGCTGACCAGTTTGGGGGAATATATATATTTTCCTTTGATGAAACAATGTCTCAACTGATGACAGCTTTCCCCAAATCCTCGTGACAGTGTGTGCATGAAATGTTTTTCACAAGTTGTAAAAATATTCAGAAGTCCATTATATAACCATATTCCTCCTTTAATCACTTTTGATCCGTTTTTTACTAACAAATATTTGAAATTACAGGAATGGTTCATCTTCTTCCTTGCAGAGCCAGTTGGCATAGAAATGAACTCTCTGCAACCTATGAAGGAGAGAAGAGTTTACTTTTTAAGCTGTTTTCTGTTTCTACTTGTATTTCGTATTGTCAAACATCAGATGCTTAGAAAGTCTGTAACACAGCAGGCTGAAGTACAGTGACCCACTGCTCTTTCACATTCAAATGAATAAAGCAGCTCATACTGTAGACCTTTAGAAAGGGAAGGGATTATACTTTTTTAAGGCAGAAGGGGATTTATTATGATAGAAATTAATCTCTGCAGACATTACTTTAGGGCTCTATTCTAACCCTGAAAGTAGGGACACACTTTTACAGTATTGTACTATTAGACTAAATCCAAAACTTAAGTCAGGACTTCATCTTCACCCAGGATTAATGTTTCAGTCCAGTCCCAGAGTGGTACTCGAACAAGAATTCTCTGCATAGAATAGTCTGATTTTCTTTTCATAATACCATCTCAGGTTTTCAAAAATCAGCTGGTGCATCCCCTCAGATTACAAGACCGGAAAAAGTTAAATTTAAAGAAATGTTTATGCCTAGATGACAGGGGTATGTTGCAGTTGTCCTCCACAACTACAAGCTACAGCTCGTTTAAGTGCATACAGTCTCTTGATCCCAGAGGCTTTCAGAAGAAGCAGCAACCATCTCAATTTTTGTGAGACCTGTGATAAAATCGTGAGTTTATTATTGAGATTTACGTTCTCTTGTAAGTTTTCCCATCTAATTCGTATGCAGACATTTAGAGTTGATAATATCAGTTTATTCATTTTCTAAAAGCATTTCAACAGTCTGCCATGAATATTCTAGTTAGAAAGTTAGCTGAACCTTCTACCTGCATAGTAAGCAAATCAGCCTAGAAAACAAGCAGAAGGAGGTAGATGAGAAACTTTAACTTCCCTTTCAAATAATAAGGGATACAAGTTAATTATTCAATTGTTTTTTACCTTAGGAAAAACAAATTAGCTGCCTCACCATTAAATCCGAAAAAAACAGCTTACAAATTTCTTAAAAGAACTGCAGAGTTCATCGGTTTTCATGTTCATATTTTGCGTCTCTGCACAGGTGTGTCTTCAATATGATTTATGCTTCTGCTTCTCAATAGTGGTTCAGCTGTGGAGAAATAGATTTGAACTCGGACACTGTACAGATGATTCTGTAAATCAGAAAACTATTAAAACTCTTTTTCTGAAAATGGATTTTAACATGAAATTGCTAGTAGTAACAAGTACTTTCTCAGTCTTCTTCTGAAGTTCAGTTGCTCTTCTGGGCTTCAGAACTGAGGCTCATTTTCACTGTCCCAAGACCAAATTCCTATTGACTGGCTATTTTCTGGGCTGTTCATTCTTTGGTGCCACCTGGAGATTTCTTCTTTGTAACAAGTTTTAGTCTCATGAAAGGGAATAGCTGTTCATTTTATTCCTTTGGAGAGAGCTTTTAAAATGAGCCATATTTCATTTAACAATATAGGAAACTGAATAAAAATATAGCTGCTGTTTTAGGTAGGAACCATGGTCCACTGCTTCCCATCAATGGTGAAACCAAATGCTTGAACTACAAAACACCCATTATATAGCATACCAGTAAAGAGTGTTTACCTCCCTAACAACTTGCGTGGCTAGCACCCTGAACTTGTATGTTATTATGTTTGCAACTGTTTACCTGTAGGTTTCGTCATACCTTTTGTTTCAATGATTGTCAGCATCTCCTTGGACTCCTACAGCATCAGTATGTTTACCTCAGTATCAGCTTCTGTAAATTGCAGTACATCAATATGTAATGCATACTAAATGTGTTCATATTTATATTTAATGCATGTTATACAAAAGAATAAATAGGGTTGAACTTTTCCATGCACACTTTCTATTTCATGGAATATGCTCTATTCTTAAATTATAGAAGAAAATGTGCCCAAACACCCAAATCATCTTTCTTCTATCACTTCTTTCCTTCCAGTTTTGAAACTTTTGAATCCACACGATTTTTTGAAGACACAGTTCTTTCTTTGTCATCATTTCATTGACTCAAGCAGATGTTTCTTACAGTAACGCTTCTGCCAGAAATCTTAAGAGTTACCATTCTAAGTGTTATAAGATAGTTGAGAGAAATTGTATTCATTTCAGGCTAATGATTTTGTGCATAGGGACTGAAATGCTTCTCCCATGCCTAATTCAGGATACTGTACTGTAGCTTTTGGCAGGTATTCCTACCCCAGGAGCTCTAGTGTTAAAGAGTAAATAGTTTTAAGTTGGAGTAAATAGCTCTTTCTCTTTTTTTCATTGACAAACATTAATGAACTGCAAATTGATTTGTGTATAGTAATGGTAGCTGGCTGGTCTATGTGCTTTTACAACAAAGAGTGCTTTACAAAGTAGTGCATGCAGGTGGTTGTGGACGGTATTTTTCTGTTTGCACAGTGCATCTTCTTTAGCCTTCATATCACAAAAATTGTTTTCCTAAACTCTGTGAATTTCTGTTCTTGACCAGGATTGACAGACAACTGGAGTGCTGCAATGGATGGCTATAAACTCTTCAGAAGGGATAGGCAAGGAAGGAGAGGTGGTGGGGTAGCCTTGTGCATTAAAGAGTGTTTTGATTGTCTAGAGCTTAATGATGGTGATGACAGGGTTGAGTGTTTATGGATAAGAATCAGGGGAAAGGCCAACAAGGCAGATATCATGGTGGGAGTCTGTTATAGACCACCCCACCAGGATGAAGAGGCAGATGAAATAGTCTATAAGCAGCTGAGAAAAGTCTCACAATCGCTAGCTCTTGTGCTCGTGGGGGACTTCAACTTACCAGATGTCTGCTGGAAATACAGTACAGCAGAGAGGAAGCAAAGAGGTTCCTGGAGTGAGTGGAAGAGAACTTCCTGACACAGCTGGTGAGGGAGCCAACTAGGGAAGGCACCCCGCTGGACCTGTTGTTTGTGAACAGAGAAGGACTTGTGGGTGATGTGACACTTGGAGGATGTCTTGGGCACAGAGATCTTGAAATGATAGAGTTTTTGATTCTTGGAGAAGTAAGGAGGGGGGTCAGCAGAACTGCTCCCTTGGACTTCCAGAGGGCGGACTTTGGCCTGTTGAGGAGCCTGGTTGAGAGAGTCCCTTGGGAGGCAGTCCTGAAGGGCAAAGGAATCCAGGAAGGCTGGACATTCTTCAAGAAGGAAATCTTAAAGGCACAGGAGCAGGCCGTCCCCATGTGCCGAAAGACGAGCCAGCGGGGAAGAAGACTGGTCTGGCTGAACAGAGAGTTTTGGCTGGAACTCAGGAAAAAAAGGAGAGTTTATGACCTTTGGAAGAAGGGGCAGGCCACTCAGGAGGACTACAAGGATGTTGTGAGGTTATGCAGGGAGAAAATTAGAAGGGCCAAAGCCCACCTAGAACTTAATCTGGCTACTGCTGTAAAAGACAATAAAAATGTTTCTATAAATACATTAACAACAAAAGGAGGGCTGAGGAGAATCTCCATCCTTTATTGGATGCAGGGGGAAACATAGTGGCAAAGGATGAGGAAAAGGCTGAGGTACTTAATGCCTTCTTTGCCTCAGTCTTTAATAGTAAGGCCAGTTGTTCTCCGAGTACCCAGCCCCCTGAGCTGGAAGACAGGGACAGGGAGCAGAATGAAGCCCCCATAATACAAGGGGAAATGGTTAATGACCTGCTACACCACTTAAGACACACACAAGTCTATGGGGCCAGATGGGATCCACCCAAGGGTACTGAGGGAGCTGGCAGAAGTGCTCACCAAGCCACTTTCAATCATTTGTCAGCAGTCCTGGCTAACTGGGGAGGTCCCAGTTGACTGGAGGGTAGCAAATGTGATGCCCATCTACAAAAGGGGCTGGAAGGATGGTCCAGGGAACTACAGGCCTGTCAGTCTGACCTCAGTACCGGGGAAGGTTATGGGGCAGATCATCTTGAGTGCCATCACGTGGCACATTCAGGACAACCAGCTCATCAGGCCCCATCAGCGTGGGTTTATGAAAGGCAGGTCCTGCTTCATTAACCTGATCTCCATCTAAGACAAGGTGACCCGCTTAGTGGATGAGGGAGAGGCTGTGGATGTTGTTTACCTGAACTTTACTAAAGCCTTTGACACCGTTTCCCACAGCATTTTCCCGGAGAAATTGGCTGCTCACGGCTTGGATGGGCATACTGTTCACTGGGTAAAAAATTAGCTATATGGCTGGGCCCAAAGAGTTGTGGTGAATGGATTTAAATCCAGTTGGTGGCCGGTCACAAGTGGTGTTTCCCAGGGTTTAGTATTGGGGCAAGTTCTGTTTAACATCTTTATCAATGATCTGGACGAGGGGATTGAGTGCACCCTCAGTAAGTTTGCAGACAACACCAAGTTGGGTGGGAGTGTTGATCTGCTCGAGGGTAGGAAGGCTCTGCAGAGGGACCTGGACAGGCTGGATCGATGGGCCCAGGCCAACTGTATGATGCTCAACAAGGCCAAGTGCCGGGTCCTGCACTTCGGCCACAACACCCCCATGCAGCGCTACAGGCTTGGGGAAGAGTGGCTGGAAAGCTGCCCAGCAGAAAAGGACCTGGGGGTGCTGGTCGACAGCCGGCTGAACATGAGCCGGCAGTGTGCCCAGGTGGCCAAGAAGGCCAATGGCATCCTGGCCTGTATCAGAACTAGTGTGGCCAGCAGGAGTAGGGGAGTGATCGTGCCCCTGTACTCGGCACTGGTGAGGCCGCACCTCGAATACTGTGTTGTTTTGGGCCCCTCACTACAAGAAGGACGTTGAGGTGCTGGAGCGTGTCCAGAGAAGGGCAATGAGGCTGGTGAAGGGTCTGGAGAACAAGTCTGATGAGGAGCGGCTGAGGGAACTGGGGTTGTTTAGCCTGGAGAAAAGGAGGCTGAGGGGAGACCTCATCGCTCTCTACAACTCCCTGAAAGGAGGTTGCAGCGAGGTGGGGGTCGGTCTCTTCTCCCAAGTAACCAGCGATGGAACGAGAGGAAATGGCCTTCAAGTTGCACCAGGGGAGGTTTAGATTGGACGTGAGGAAAAATTTCTTTCCTGAAAGAGTGGTGAAACATTGGAAGAGGCTGCCCAGGGAAGTGGTTGAGTCCCCATCCCTGGAGGTATTTGACAGACATGTAGATGTGGTGCTTAGGGACATGGTTTAGGGGTGGACTTGGCAGTGCTAGGTTAACGGTTGGACTTGATGATCTTAGAGGTCTTTTCCAACCTAAACGATTCTATGATTCTGTTATTGTTTATTCAAAGGTGATATTTATTTTGTTCTGCATAATTTCACAGACACTAAGTCATAAATAAAGGTGCTAACATTTTAAGTGAGTTTTACTAATCTATGTATGCAAGTTTGCACAGCCTGGTATCTAGTTTTAAGTAGAATTATTGCTCGCTTGTATCTGTGCGGTTACTCATTTCTCTGACTGCATCATATTTGACGTCATACTATGGTATTATTTTAACCATTGTTGTTCAAAGTACAGATTTCCCCTCTTCAGCCCTCTTTAGCATTACATGGATGAGACAGGCTAGGTAATTTTTTTTGTTGGAACTTTTTGTCTCTTCCCCCCCCAACATTTTCTTTAGAGGTGTGTGTATTCATTTTATTTCTGCAATGTGACATAATGACAATTAAAAATTTACACCAGTGACTGACAATAGAATTTGGGCCAAGGTGCTCGGTCAAAAGAGCACTTAGTGTAGTTATTTCCTGAACATGGAAATAAATGACTGTTTTTGGAGGACAGCATCTGCTTTGTTAGTTCCAACCTGTAGGTCGGGTCACTTGACTTCAGGCTGAAAAAGCCAACACGAATTTTCAGACAAATGAAAACTACACAGTTAAGTATGCACAGTTTGGTCAAAGTAGGAGATTTCAGCTTCTGGAAATATAATGGAAAACTGGGGATGTATTAGGCTTGTCAGTCAATATAAAACTTACAAACTGAAACAGTATTTAGTCTTTTTACATTTCTGTTTCTTTATTGTATTGCATAATTGAAATCAGAAGAACATTGATTCAGGAAACACATAGTAAAAATGTCCCCTCTCATTTTAATCAGAATATCCATACGGATTTGCATAATAAGTGTTCCTGCTCCAGATGCTATTTAATTTATTAATTTAATTAAAGGTATAGGAATACAGTTGTCAGAGCATTCAGTTAATAGTAGTTGTTCTTTCACAACCAAATGCCTGAGCCCCATGAAGTAAAAACCAAGCATCCTTTACTACTCCAATAATGCAACAAGCACTGAAAATGAGAAGTCTTTACTTATTTAGATTCAGTTAAGAAGACAGATAATGTGTAGTCATTAGACAGATAATATCTTATGTCATTGGCTCTTTTCAAATAGCTCTACTTCTCTGTCAGCTGGACAATCTTCAAGACAAAACTGTTAATACCAAGTACATAGACACATGACAACTCTCGGTGTCATGAAGTCAGCTTAAAGCTGACAGATTAAAATTAAATCAAATTAAAAATAACCCAGCAAACTAACCCATAACTAGAGGTTTTTGCAACTGATGCACAGAACTCATAAAGGCAGTTTTGTACATCAGTTAAATTTCTTAAGTGATTGTTAGATTGGAATTCTCACACCAGGCACTAATCTGAAGTCAATGTGCCAGAAAAGTGTTGAAAACATTTTGAGGTCCCTTACCACCACTATAGTCCAAAATGTACTTTAATGTCAGTAATACTAACATAAACAAGTGGATTTCTATAACTCTTTACAATTACATGGCAAAAAACTGATGACTTTCAATTTAAAAAAACATACAAAATAATGTCCTTTTTTTTTAATAATTACCTATCTGCAGATTTGCTTTAAGTTGCCTTTGCAAAAATTTTGCAAAACAAAACCGTACTGCACAAATTATTAATATTTCTAAAAACAATACTGAGCAATAGAGAGCACATACCTGTCTTATAAGATGAAGCTTGAGATAAATAAAAATGCTTCTAAATATATATTTAATAATCTGATAAAAAATATTAAATTGAAGCTGATCAAAGCCTAGGGTATTCTTCAGGATCGCTTCCAGTTATCCCACTGGGGACAGGATGCAATCCTGTATTTCTGTATATTTGTAGAACTATGATAGGGTGGGGCTCTTTAAGGGTGTTAAAACTGAGGTATTACAAGAATTGAACAGGCACTCTGTTCTCTCTTTTATATCTCCTCCTGAAGGCCGTTTCAAATAATATTAGATAGGAAATCACAATAATGTGGTGTACACACTGGTAATATTGGAGACGTTCAAGTTCTGAGCATATGAAGCAGCCCTGTGGTGCATCTTTCAGAGTTTATGTCTTTTTGCTGTTGATCACCTCGCCGCTAATTGACTGAATAGGGTGTCTTCACTGAAGAGCAATTGAAGGATAAGCAAAATCTGCTTGTTTAGCATTATTTAGGCAGGCTGAAGCTACCCACTGTGCCAGCGCTTGCCCTGTATCCCAGGGAGTTTTGTAGCATAGCTGATTCATAGCATAGCGAAGCATAGCTTTGTTTCTAACTGATTTGTTCTGATTCTGCGATCAAAATGAATTATGGGAGAACCTGACAAACTTCCTTGGGACATGGAGGGGACTGTCGGGGAGTACTGAGGGACTGTGGCCTCTCAAGTCCTTTAGCCTCTAGCCCTGCTGTGGAGTTGGTGGGTCACAAGTCATAGTGAAAGCCTCCCTGGGGGCACAGTGTGAGCATACAGCAGCTCTGGTCATAGGGCTCCACATCAAAAATCATTGATTGGTTGTAAACTTACCGTTAGAATTAAATTGTTCAAAATACTTCAATGGCTTTAGTCTGTACTGTCAAACTTCATCCTGGGATCACATGTGATTGGTCTTTGTGTGACTGACATAAAGCCAACATAGAAGCACACTGCTGGCCTGAATGCCATGCTCCGTGTTTAGCTGTGTGCCAATGCCTGATTTGGATCAAATCTGTGCGTAAGTCTGGAGCACATGATGATGTAACCACAGCCACAGTTCTTTGCTTACGAACCAGGTGATAAGACAATAGCCTGAATTGAAACCACCATTCAGCTTTATGTTGAAGGGAACCTGGAGAGGTAAAATCCTGGGTAAATGCCTTTCCAAGTATATATCCTGAATGACTTCAAGTGAGAGAAAGCAAAAAAATATTTTTTCTTAAATTTTATTGTCTTTTGCAAGTGAATAGCTGTCAGTGTATCTAAAAGAATCACATTTTACGGAGTAGAAGGCTAGGGGAAGATGATTACACAGAGGTGTGCTGTCAAATAAATATAAAATGGAATTAGGCAAAAGGTATTCAAAGGACATAGAGGTTGTCATCCCTTTCTGTCTTGGTTGTCAGCAATCTGCCATACTTAGAGCTTCTGCGTAACTTTTGGAGAGGTTTATACAGGAATCTTTTTTTCCTGTAATCCACAGGGGACGTGTGTGACTCCAACCCATGCAAAAATGGTGGCATCTGTCTGTCGGGGCTGAATGATGACTTCTACTCATGCGAGTGTCCTGAAGGCGTCACAGACCCCAATTGCTCTAGTGTTGTGGAGGTTGGTAAGTGCAAACTTTAAATGCTGGAATCTTGAGTATCCCATTAGTCTGTGGCTGGCTAACCAGTGATCATGTCCACGGCATTTTGTATAGTGCTGTGGTCATTGCATTGTTCATTACTGGTTTCTTAACCTTATTTCTATATCATAGATATCTATGTCATAATTAACAGACAGTTAAAACAGCATCTGACAAGTGTATCTGCAGAACATAATCACTCAGAAAAGTTCAGCGCTCTACTTCACAAAAAGATCATAGTTGTGACTTAAAGTGACCAACATTTCTCAAAGATCAATGTAATTAGATATTTCTATATATCCTTCTGCTGATCAATGACCATTTAAAGCTTGGTTTCTGATAGTTTTATGCCTAGGTCCAGAGTAAAGAGTAATTACTTAAACAAGTGAAGTTACAGAAACAGTATAGGAGAAACCAGAATAACACATAGTAGTCACTTGTTTGAATTTCAAAACAATTACTCAGCTGGAGGTTATAATTAATCATTATATGAGTGCATAGAGTGCAAGTCAAATGTACTGAAATCTTGTGATGTGTGTTTGACTCAGAGTAAACGTAAACATGAGTGGCAGCTCCAAAACATCCGGCAGGTCAGGCCTCCATCTTAAGAAAAATTAAGGAGAAAATCAAAGTGCAAGGGAAAAGATGGTAGAAAGCTCCTTGTGTCACAGGCCATCCCATCATTTTTGATGGAGCAGAAGAGCTGCAAGTTGACCAAGATCTTACATTATCCCAAAGAAGGTATAAAGGTACGTATGGTAGAGCAAAACAATAAATAGACACTACTGTTTAAATAGGTACGTTTTCTACCTATCTCTTCCATGGAGTTGTGGGAGTTAGGTTAGGAAGGTAAAAGATACAGAAAAGCATTGACTTACAGAAGAGAAGGCAGTGTCTCTTATTTTTTTCCTATTACTAAAATACGCAAAAGTGGAGGTTCTGTGGCCATACCTCTTATCTGAAGGCTTTGCATGCCCTGCCTGCATTTCTTCTGCTGACAGCCAAAGTATTCGAAAGCAGTATGACCCTTCAAGTATTTCATATCATACGTCTGTGTCTGTGATTCATCAATCTGGGTTACACTAACATGCTTCAGTCTGTGACGGCTGAGTAGTACTCACACATTTTGCTTCTGCCAGCTGTACTGTAGGACACCAACCTCGGGCAGAAAGGCAACGCCAACAGCCTTGCTCCTACAGGTGTCTCACTGAAACCGTGACAGCCAGGCTCAGCACCTCTCTAACACTGCAACCATCCTAAATCTGTGTGGGTTTCATTTTTTAATAAATAAATAAAGGCTACACAGGCACAACCTGAATACAGGATTGGTTTTGTTTTGGTTTGTGTTTTTCTTTTCTGAAAATGATGCTACCGTTGTTCTGGGAGTGAATTCTAAGTCTTCACAATGCAATTTTAAGGGAATTTGGATTGAATTTGATTTCCCTGAAGATAAGTTTTCTGCAGACAAATTAACTAGTTCCTGTGAAAGAATGACCAACTTTGGTCAGACACCAACTGCATTTTTTTCTGACTGTAAAATGTCATAGTAGCTGGTTATTACCTAACATTTGAGTTGCACAAGAAACTGCTTGTTCCCTTGGTGCAACCACACAAGAAGCCGGAAGACACTGCCTCAGAATCCTGTTTTCCATCCCTTTCCCTACCATTTTTATGCATGCTTGAAGGGTCTGAATTGATCCTACAGCTGTATATCATGCTACCCTAAAATGGCCTTGACATGGGTTTACTGCAGGAAACTTGCATTGCGCATAACTGGGAGGATGCCGATCATGAGTGAATCTGAGATAAAAGCATATTGTGATAATTGCCACTGTAATTTACAACTAAATATTAACAGGGCTTTAAAAAATACACATATACTTAACTAAATTCTTCAAACACTTCACAAAAATCTCAGTCTGGTAAACAGAGTAAAGCATAAGCAAATAGAGAACTTGAGAATATAAGGTAATCACAGCGCTTATGCAGACAGAGTATTACATTTTTAGTTTGCAATGCAGAGGGATTATCTGCCAGACAACACTGATTAAGTAAAGGACTTATTAATCTTCCTATATTAGCTAAAATCCAGAGTGTTAATTTAGTTTGTGTTTGTCCTGTATGATTATGCTACATGTATGGATTCAGAGACTAGCCATTACTTTTTGAAATATTTTCTAAAGTAATCTTTTACTTTTTAGTAAAGGCTGTCTGAGGCTTATTCAGCATTATATTCCCCTACATAGAGTCATATAAACCACTGAAAAAAATGTTATTTCAAGATAGTATTTTCGTTTTTCCTATGAAAATGATGATGAATAGTGTAAGCTATTAGTCAATTAGGCTCGATTAATTCAAATACTGGAGTGTTTCAAGTAAAATAATAAGTTGAAAGGTGGGTGTGTGAGGAGCCAAGGAATGCAAGACTCCGTGTGATCACTATTACCAAGAGTGTTTATTAGCAGATGCAAGATTGGAGAAAGAATGCTAACAAAGGTTACTTCTCTTTGGCTTTTTAATGAGTTGTTGCCCAAAAGCTATTTCTCTTAGTCCTTAGTATCTCAAAAAAGTTTCTTGACTATTTCCTGTGTAGTTGAAAACACTAAGTTGTTTGAAAATTAGGCATTTAGGATGTCGGGAGGCACTGAGTAAGAAGAAAAGAGGAGGGTAGGGGAAAAAAACAACGCAGAGAGGAGCTTATGTCAGTCCGTCTCCCCTCAAAAGGGCTGTACAGCAAATTTTAAAAGCAGTTGAGTGTTCTGTGTGACCCTCCGATTAGATACTCCACTATTAGACTTTATTCAGTCCTGGTGACAGGATACTGTTGATCTCTGGACAATAGCTGGAGTGTCACAAATTTTCAAGGAACATACCTCAGACAGGAGGATTTCACAGTGAAAGGTAACAGGGATTTTACTTAATCACGCATTAAAGTGGGTAAATAAAAAACAATGCCATACAGATAAGAAGTTATAAATTCACGTAAAGGAAAAAAAGATAGATGCATAAAAGTATATAAAGGTAGGAAGATTAAATATTTAGGCAGAAGTCTTACCTAAGTCAATCAACAAAGATTCAAGACAGTTTGGGAGCTGCATGAATAGTTCAAGGACTTAAGAATGTAAGTCCTGCTATTATCTTAACAAAACTAAGATGTAAAATAACCCAACATGATTATAGCACCTTATTTCAGTCTAAGAAGATTCATTATTGCTGTTTTTTTCTAAATTTACCCATGAAAAATCCTGACTCCTCTGCCATACCTCGCCACTATTTTCTGATCCTGTAACTTTGAGTGTATCTAAAACAAAATTTTTGTGAAATGTTTGTAATAGTAATTTTTATATTTTAAATTTCTAATCCTATTCTGATCCTACTCTTTCTCTAATGGTAATCCTGCCTTATTTCCTATGTTTCCTTATACAGAATACTCTACGTAGTCATGCTAAAAGAGTTGAGATTAGACGATAGATCTATAATATCACTCCGTTTGTGCAGCCAGGTCATTTCAATGCTCTGTGTATCCTAACATTCTACATATCTGATAAACTGGCAGAGAATAAGATAGAGGCAAGCAGGAAAAAGTACATTGTGGTTCTTTTCAGTACAGCACATCCTCCAGTGAGGTAGAAAAGTATTTTGCTAAACAGATAAGAGTAAAAGGTAATTATATCAAGCTTCCCAAATAGCAGGACATTTTCCAAAGATAATAAGGTCACTATGGCCTGAGTTACCTCTTTGGCAGACTCCTATCTATATCTTTGGAAACATGAATTTTAACTTAGATTGAAAAGGATTCACATGTAATTAACATCGGTATTGAAATGCATTACAGACAACAAGTTGACAGACTTTACATCATTTAAATAACTCACAAGTAATTCTCAGAAACTGTATAAATTACAGAAATACCATAAACACCATAAACTACAACTGTTACATACAATTAATAGAAGTCTAGTACATACTGTTCAGGAAAACTATTAACATGAATCCTAATCAACATGGGTAGTTGATGAAAGAAAAGTAGCTTAGTCATGGACAGTGCATGAGGGGAGCAGTGACAGTGTGGGTATATACATTGAAATAATACTGGGAGAATTTTTTTTTTTACATAAAAATTATTCCTGTTTTGTTTGGTGTGTGCATAGGGGAAAACAGGGAGAGAAATACATGACTGAAGAGAAAAGTTAAAGAAAGAGCAGCTAAATTTAGTATGCCATAAGGCTATCACAGTATGTACCATGAGTGACCAAGTTGTTCACGTTTGAAAAATGAGCAACTTAAAACTATTCAGTCTTGATCCTCCAAATCTGAAATTCAGTCGCTGTCTGAGAGATAAACTGGCGAACATGTTTAGTTTATGTAAGTGGAAAAATAAATTATGTACAATGATAGGGAGGGTGGAGGAGTCATGAGAACATTAGAGAAGAGCTGGGAACCCTCTTCAAAGCTGCATTCAAATAGGCTGTCAGTACCCTCTTGGAAAGCGTCTTTACCTTTTGCGTCAGCTCTCAATACTCACTGAGAAGAACTCATTATTGAAAACCATGGTAAAAATGTCTATGTGCATTTTAGAAGGATGGAAAGGCAAGTTAATGATCTTATACACACAATACAGGAAACTTGGGTCTAAATTCAGCATGGTGGCTGAGAGAAGGGAGGAGAGCTGAAAGGAAAAAAAAAAGAGGTGCCAGTTTTGCATTACATCTTTATTCTGCCAAGTGATTAAGAAGTGATTGTGGGGTTCCTTGTTTATCACATTGCAGTGCTTTCCGTATCAGTTTAGTCTTTCCAGTGTCCAAGGGAAACTATTTCTTTGACAGCTGCTGTCTCTGAGCCTGCGACACAGGAATCAAAGGGGTTCTTCCCTTTTCATGCTGTCAGATAAAAATTCAGTAAGATGGATTAGATCCAGAGTGCTATGATCTGTTGGCTTTGTGGCTTTCTTTGCACAACCTAAGTCTCTACCGTTGCTGTCCTGATCTCTGCACAAGACCAGAGCTTGTCAAAAAAATCAATACGGATAGACTTCTGTCATTGTTTTCCAGTCAGTGTTACAGATGCTTTTTAATGCCATGAGTGGAAATGACTGAATGATTTCCAAGATGTTTTTATAGTCCTACAATATGTGATTTTTTAAGGAGGATTGTTTGCACCACACATTGAACATATGTACTAATAGATTTTCTCTCTAAGGTAGAAATAATGAAATTAGTCCATTCTTACAAAAGAATTCCAATGGCTTAGTGTCATGTGTATCTAGTATGCAATTGATATGAATGTAGCTGCCTTAGCTCTAAATTAGGTAGCCTGAAATAATTCAAATTAAAGTACTGGCGATCATAAATTCAGAGTAGTTGAGGATGGGAGGCAGTTCTGGAGGTCTCTAGTCTAACGCCACTTCTCAAGAGAGGATCAGGGGCACAAGTTTCTCAGGGCCATGTCCAGTTGGGTTTTGAATATTGCCAAGGATGGAGACTTCACAGCCTCTCATGACAATCTGTGCCAGTGTTTGATCACCTGCACAGTGAAAAAACAAGCAAACAAATAAACCCAAATATGTTTAAGTGGAATTTTGTGAATTTTAGTTTCTGCTCTTTGTCTCTTATCCTGTCACTGTGTACCACTGAGAAGACCCTGGCTCTGTTGTCTTTATTTCTATAAGACTTCTCTTCTCCAGGATTAACAGTCCCAGCTGTCTTAGGTGCTCCTCATATGTCAGGTGCTCCAATCCCTTAACGATTTTAGGGAAATAGTCACGTCTCTTAGCCTGCTAGCAGTGCTCTCCCTAGTACAATACAGTACTCAGTGCAGATTGCCCAGAATACTGGGAAATAGAGTGTGGACTCCAGATTTCAGCATCTGATGTCATTGCTGTATGTGTAGTGTCACCCAAACTGACTACATTTATTGCTATTGTGACAGAATCTACCTAAGTGACTTATCCACCATGTTTCTTATTGCCAACAGGGAGGTTTTATTGTATGGCTGTGAGTTCTTCTTCAGTAAAGTTTCATGCTTTGCTTTTGATACTGATTTATTATTTGGAAAAAATTGCAAAGGAAAGGAGTGTCTGTTTGTTTATATTTTTGTTCTTGAAAATCGTTTCAGTGGTTCTGTTGGTATAAAAGTGAAACAGCAGAATGGTGAGTTGGGCCCGTGTTTATCTGAATGTAGGAAGAATAATCAGGTAGTTTCTTCTAGGAAAAGAGTGAGATGGAGTGGGAGAAGGTGGGTAGAAAACAAGTTCTTCCCTGCTAGGCTTTATCTATGATACCTGTTTGGATTCTGTGTTGATTTCTTTCCCTGTGGGCAAAGAGGGAAAGTGCTAGTTTTTTTGAGCAACAGCTTATTGCTTCAGAGTTCTTAATAATGTCCAGGTTTCCACTTCTGAGCAATGAAGGAAGTTGTTAAGTGGAGCCCTATCAGCTTGGCACCTGATTAAAATGAAGCTGATTTTGTGTGAACCTGATTTTTGTTTGGTTGGTTTTAGTGTGAAATATCCCCAAAGTATTTGCTGAACTATTTGAAGTGCACTCTTGTATTACTTTCCTTATGATTAGCATTTGCAGTATGAGTATGGACTACTAAATTCCTCTTAGTAAGGCTGTAGCAGTTCAGTATGTTGAAGGCATTTCTCAGTGTTCTGTTCTGAAGTCTATAGCCTATAGTTTCACATCTCTCTTATAGCAGTGTTTTATGTGGAAATCACTGTAAGGCAGGTTTTTAAACAGGAACTATCAGATAATCAGGCCACTTGGCTCATTAGGAGATGTTCTCAAAGGTTACGGGATTCTATTGAAAGGCAATCAATAGATATTAATAAAAATAGTTTGACAAATTAAGTCTTAATTTTTAGTTTCTGTGTAGCCTGAAGAGTGCATACTGCACAGAACTCTAAATTGAGTCGACTAAAGGCGTGTAAGCAGAATGGCTTAATAAATGGCATTAAATGCAGCACAGAAAATGTAAGTGATAATTGTACAATGTTTGTGCCAAAACAATTGCCTTTTGTGTTGATTGCTAGTAAATCTGTTGTGAAAATATGGCTCAAGTCAAAATTGGTGAGAATGCTAAAATAATGTATATTCATAGAATCATAGAATCATAGAATACCAGCTTGGAAGGCACCTCAAGGATCATTTGGTCCAACCTTTCTCGGCAAAAGCACGGTCTAGACAAGATGGCCCAGCACCCTGTCCAGCCGAATCTTAAGTGTCCAATGTTGGGGAATCCACCACTTCCCTGGGGAGATTATTCCAATGGCTGATTGTTGTCTTTGTGAAAAATTTTCCTCTTGTGTCCAATCAGAATCTCCCCAGGATTAACTTGTACGCATTACCCCTCGTCTTTTCCATGTGACTGCTTGTAAAAAGGGAGTCTCCATCTTCTTTGTAGCCAGCCTTTAATTACTGGAACACCGTGATAAGGCCTCCCCTAAGCCTTCTTTTCTCAAGGCTGAACAAAGCCAGTTCTCTCAGCCTTTCCTCATATGGCAGGCTTCCCAGTCCTTTGATCACCTTTGTGGCCCTTCTCTGGACCCTCTCCAGCCTGTGCACATCTTTTTTGCATAGCAGGCACCAAAACTGAACACAGTATTCCAGGTGTGGCCTGGGAATGGAGTGGGATTATGACTTCTTTATCTCTGCTGGTGATGCCCTTGTTGATGCAACCCAGCGTCCTGTTGGCTTTCTTCTCCACAGCAGCACACTGTTCACTCATATTGAGCTTGTTGTCCACCAGGACCCCCAGGTCCCTTTCCACAGAGCTGCTCCCCAGCCGGGTAGATCTCAGCCTGTGCTGCACTCCTGGATTATGTTTTTCCAGGTGCAAGACCTTACACTTGTCCTTGTTGAACTTCATAAGGTTCCTATTAGACCACTCTTCCAGCCTATCCAGGTCTTCCTGCAGGGTGCCTCTCCCTTCTGAAGTGTCCACTTCCTCACTCAGTTTGGTGACAACAGCAAACTTCATCAGGGTACACTTGATCCCATCATCCAGATCACTTATGAAGATATTAAACAGCATTGAGCCCAATATCGATCCCTGGGGGACCCCACTTGTGACAGGTTGCCAGTTTGAAAAGGAGCTATTTACCACCACTCTCTGGGTGCAGCCTGTCAGCCAGTTCCCCACCCACCGCACAGACCGCTTGTCTAGACCATAACACATCAGTTTCTCTCGGAGGATGCTGTGGGAAACCGTATCAAAAGCCTTGGAGAAATCCAGGTAGACAATGTCCACCGCTCGCCCACATCAACCGAGCAGGTTACTTTGTCGTAGAAGGCGATTGGGTTTGTCAAGCACGATTTGCCCTTGGTGAATCTGTGTTGGCTTTTCCCAGTCACGTGCTTCATTTGACTTGCGATAGCCCCCAGGAGGATTCGTTCCATAACTTTTGCCAGGGCCTGAAGTAAGACTGATAGGCCTGTAATTTCCTGGATCCTCCATTAAGCCCTTCTTGTAGATGGGGGTGACATTAGCCTTCTTCCAGTCTTCTGGGATGTCCCCCGATCTCCATGGCTTCTTAAAGATTATGGAGAGCGGCCTCACAATGACATCAGCCAGCTCTCTCAACACCCTTGGGTGGATAATGTCAGGGCCCATTGATTTGTAGGGGTCTATGGACCGACTCTTCCTTCACTGACGGTGGGTCTGTGTTTACATCAACCTGGATTTTTGTTCCCAAGGCCTGGGGCCCAACGTGCTGGCAAAGACAGAGATGAAGAAAGTGTTGAGAACCTCTGCCTTTTCAGTGTTGTTGGTGAATAATTCACCTCTCCTGTTTAACAGTGGGCCAGTATTTTCCTTCTGTTTCTCCTTGTTGTTTACATACCTGAAGAACCCTTTCTTGTAGTTTTTGACATCTCTGGCCAATTTCAATTTAAGCTGAGCTTTTGCTTTTCTAATTGCATCTCTGCACACCCTGGCAATGCCCTTGTAGTTCTCAATGGGTATTCGTCCACTTTTCCATCTCTGGTACGCTTCTCTTTTGGTTTTGAGCAGACTCAGAAGCTCGCAGTTAAGCAAAGGGGGACTCTTGCTCCACATACTTCCCTTACCTTTAAAGGGGATGAACTGTTTTTGTGCTTCCAGGAGTGTGTTCTTGAAAAACTCCCAGCACTCACTAGCGCCTTTATCCTCCATGGAAGCTTCCCATGGAATCCCTCCCAGCTGAACTCTGAGTGTTTGCTCTTCTAAAATCAAAAACCTTTGTGTGCTCAGCAGGATCCCAAACTCTGCAATATTGTGATCGCTGCAGCCAGGCTATCGCTAACCAAGATATTACAAAGCAGATTTTCTTTGTTGCTTACCTTTTCTCCAGGAGAAGGGTCTGGGCACTTGTTGCAACCTACCATCTGTACTGAAGTCTCCTTCCTTACCAGTTCCATCTGGGTGGAAGCATCAGACATCTCAGGGGCTTTCTCTGTAGAAACACAGGTTTTAACTCTGAGGAGAGAACCCACCATTACGGCAGAGCCCTAGAGCACTTCACTGGGCTGTGGGCCTACAAGCAGGGTGCACGGCCCTTCTCACGTGCCCTTCTGCATGAACTGCTGTGTAAACTACTGCGCCCTCTCAATCCCTGTTTGCACGCCCTGTTCAAGTGCTCCTGGTTGCTAGCTCTCCCTAGGGATGTTTAAATCTCCCGCGGTTGCTCCTGACAATGCCCAAGGTGCGTCAGCCTCTCTCGGGAGAGCTGCTGGCTCTTGGTGGGGCTCTCTGTTCTTCCTCAAGTTGCCCTGGCTCCAGGAATCCCCCTGTACACCTCGATCTAGCGCTCATCCACGGAACTTACCATTGCCACAGCTGCATGCTTCACCAACTGAGTGCTGCTTTCAGTTTTGCCGCGTCTAAAAAAAAAAGCATTTAAAAATATTGCATCAGCATCAGTAAATTGAGCAAGTAATCCTTGAAACACTTTTCCTGTGAGTGATACACATCCATGTTCATTTAGACTGGAGCTAATATTTTATTAAAAGAACCTCTGTATTTGAGTAATGAAGCTGAAATTCATTGGGATAGTATCACAGAATCACAGAACAGCTGAGGTTGGCAGTGACCTCTGGACATCACCTAGTCTTAATCCCCTGCTCAAGCATGGTCAACCAGACCATGTCCAGTTGGGGTTTGTCTCCCTGTGAGACTCCACAACCTCTCTGGGCAACCTGTTCCAGTGATTGACCACGCTCGCAGTAAAAAAAATATTTTTGTGTGTTCAGGTGGAATTTCCTATGTTTTAAGTTGTGCCCATTGTCTCTTGTCACTGGATACCACTGAGAAGAGTCTGGCTCCATCTTCTTTACACTATCCCATCAGGTATTTTTCTACGCTTGGGTAAGATCCCCCTGAGGCACCTCTTCTCCAGACTGAGCAGCCCCAGCTCATGCAGCCTCTCCTTGTATGAAAGATGCTCCAGTCCCTTCTTCATCTTTGTGGCCCTTTGCTGGATTTGCTCCAGTGTGTCCATGTCTCTCTTGTACTGGGGAGCCCAGAACTGGACTCGGTACTGCAGATGTGTCTCACCAGTGCTGAGCAGAGGGAAGGATCACCTCCCTTGACCTGCTGGCCGTGCTCTGCCTAATGCAGCCCAGGATGCTGTTGGCAATTGAAAAAAGGTAGTTAATACATTCTTGGGTTTAATCAGAATGTCTCTTTTATAAAGCATTTTGAAGTATATGACTATTCTTAAGAGTCTACTTAGTCCCATTGATATTGAGATGATCATCCACAATGTTTGTAGGTAGTGGAAAGTTTAGTACCTTTGTGAAAAATATCCTGTTGCATAAGCCCTATCTTGAAAATCACGTCACACTTCTTTTTTTCCATTTACAAATTTGTTATTTGAAAGTACAAACTGGCAAGGAATGAGTAGTTGTAGTCACACACTAGAGTGTTTGACAAAAGAGCAGTGGAACATACTGAGGGAGATTTTATGCATTTTAGTCTAATTAAAAAGACAAACGAAAAACATCCAGACTCTTGTTGCCAGAGCTACTGCTCAGGATGAGACCTTGCAAAGATAAATGAGGTTTGTGAGCATGGGTTGGTCTGCAAAACACATCCCCAGCCCCTGTTTTCAATTGGAGGGATGAAGTTCTCGGTAGTAGATCATGTTTTGATTAAAAGGTCCAACACTGATGCCAAGCCTTGCATACAAACATGTTCAGAAAAGCATGATTGTAGGTGATGGAGAACTGTCACAAAATGGTGAGGTGTGGACTCTCAACCCAGGTGCTATTTAGTTGGAAATTTCAAGTATATAGAGTCTACTAAAGGCATGGTGCTCCAGAAACAAGACTTGCCACGCTGCAGATCAGACCTGCCTGGCCTGTGTGTGCTGGAAAGGAGGCATCTCCTATGAGCCAGGTCCATTTCCACTGGGTTCCTGTCTGCAGCTGACCAGGATGTTTGCCCTACTTTAAGGGATGAAGAAGAGACAGAAGAAGGAACAGAAAAAAATAAGAGTGGTTTCCCTCTTTTCTTTTTCACATTTTACTAATGTGATGTGTCTGTGGCCTGATATGTTTTAAACTGGCTTCAAGCAAGTGGGTAGAATAAGCCAATTATGTTTTACCAGATCTGCCAGTAAAATAGGCAGCACATAAAAATCTGTGGAGAGCTTATGTTAACAGCCAAGGGAAATTGCTCTTTGGATAGGTGCTCTAACATTGTCTGGAAAAAGAAGCCTGCAAATAATTCAGCCACTTCGAAAGAAAGGGGTCTTGGTGCGCAACAGCTGTAGCAGATTAAAACAGCTGAATCCAGTTCATGGCACATCACGATCTAATGGAATGAATATTCTGGTACACAACTTTATGCACATTTCACATCCGTTACTACCTCTGAAGTAGTCCAGGTGCCTGTGAGATTTGCTGACATTGCTGCAAGGCTGTTTGTAGTGAAGTTCCATACTATGTTGACTTTGTTGTTCATTGTTGTTTATTTTGGCTGGTGAGGAAAGATCTGGAGATCCGTAGTTTCTATGAGGCCATGCAAGCACTGGTTAGAACAAAATGGTGTTTGCTGCAGTCTCATGTTATGCTTGTCAGATGCTCATCAGCTGCAGCACAGACTTGGCCCTGTCCTGGACTCCTTGGTTCTATATAAGCTTGAAGAGCTAAGTGTTTAAAATAGGTCTCTCACCGCCTTTTTTTGTCCTGTATTTGTGTGTTTAAAAACATGGAAAACAGACATGTTTTATTTTTTAAATTACTAGTAGATTGTTAGTGCCCTTAAGAGAGTTCCTTGTATTAGATCATTTTTGTATGTATGCCATTATCTTTGCCAAATATTAATCAGAGATCTGTATGTTCTTGTCTGACTCTTAAGAAATGAACTGCTGCGGAACTTTTTATACTTTTAAAATATACCACTCATTAGGAATTATCAATAAGGCTCAGGAATTAATTACTCTTCTGTTTTGCTAGAAATAGGGTGGTAGCTTTATAGATTCACTTTCTTGTTCCTTTAGTTTCTTGGCTAATGTAAAGTAAATAGTTTTGATGTTTTTGAAGAGACCAGATGACCTGATTTCTCATAAAATTTAGACTTAAGAAATAAATGTTCTTAAAGTACCGTTCCTGTTTGTGTTCCCGTTTTATATAATATAGTGTGCTCCTGGATTTTTATGCAGAAGGATATGACTCAACAGCATGGAAACAACTTACTAAAATAAAAAAGCCAGAAGGAAGCTGATTCTTTAGCTGAAAAGGCAAATTGGTCTTTAATGAGATGATAATTCTGGCACCCTGAGAGATTCAGATTAGAAGATTTTAGACTTCTTAGGCAAAAATGATCAGATGGAAAGCCTGGTGGTGTTGAGGTTAATGCAAGTTCTAAATGCAGTGCAGTTCCAGAGTAAAAGAAACAAAAATTAAAAGCTGAATATTGAAACCCAGAGACAGATGGACATTACTGTTGTTTCTTTCTTTTCCCCTCTAAGTTATTTTCCAGATGTTTTTTGCAAAACTATTTATGTAAAGGGCTCATTAAGCAGAGCAAATTTCATCGTGATTTGGAATCACATTTGCTTACCTTTTTCTCCTCATGTATGTTTACTTATATTTAAAATAATGAATTAGGGAAATATTTTTTTGGTACTATAAAGAGATGCAATAGTGCATAAACACTTTTTCTTTTCTCCAGTAATAAATATTCTTATGCTCAGAAGTAGAAGAATAAGAGTGCCCAAATGTTTCTCTGAACAAATTTAATCTTTCTAACTGGGAAAAGTTGCTATTAGTAACTCAGAAACTTCTTTTCACTCTGCAACTCTGTGGGATCTGATGCCTTTGTATGCTCACTCCCTTTTTATTTAAAATCTCTGTTAAGTCATTCACTTAAGGGTGCAAGATCTGATCTTTGCTGTTCAGTACTCCATTCCAGATGCAAAATTTGCTTAAATGTTTAAAACAGTGTAGAATAATGTATCTACTCTACTCTCTTAGTATTTTTTCTGCGCAGTACCAGAATACTAAATGAACTTGTTAAAATTTAAACTGGAATATATACAGCTAGTATTGTCTTGAACAAATATACCTTGTTCTTAAGTATGTTAAAGACTGAGAACTGTTGGTAGAAGTGGGCACAGCTCTGAATGTAGAATTGTGCTGGTATACACCAGATGAGATTTTTATTTTACTTTTTTCAACAAAGGAGTACCCACAGAATCCCATTTTACCTGGGTAAGGGGAATAACTAAATGTTTTAGCTCTTAATTGGTTTGGTTTGTTGTTGTTGTTGTTGGGGTTTTTTAATGTAGATGTAATTACAGGAACTTCCTAATAAGTTTATGGTTGAAAGTTTTTCCTATTAGGCTACTGAATAAATGCAGGATTTATTGCAAGGAGTAAACAAAACAGGGGAATTATACGAGATAATCTAATAAAACGGGAATCAGAATTTGAAAGACCAAAGTTCATTATTGAACTTCTATGAAAATTATCACTCAAAATAACAGGAAGAAAAAAGTCCTTTCAGTTCTCGGAGAAACATTTTTATTTGATAACCCTTCAGCGTAAATTAATCAGATGTTGGAGTAATCTGGATAATGAATGAACTGAAATGGTGCTGCTATATCCCAGCTCCAGCTGGCTCATAAAGAGCCATCTGAGGCACGTCTCACCGTTCTTACCTTGTGTCAGGGTAAGGTCAGCTTTTTGTCTGGACTTGTTGCTATTTAGTCAGACATGCCTGAGCTGCACCAGCTCGTGTCAGCTGTTAATAACCAGGCTGAAGGACCCCCACTGGTTCCTCTCCTCTTTCTTCATTTACCTAGTAAATTATCTGGGATGGTTGTTTTGAGGTTGAAAAGACACTATATGCCATGTGCTCATCTTTACGTGCACCCATGGCTGCTGGATCTTGGCACAGATGGGGAGAGGTACAGCCTCTCCAGTGTGGTGTTATTCAGGATGAGTTTTCACACTTCAGCTATTTAATGGCAAGGTGAGTCAGGCATCCTTTTTCTTTTCTTTTGAATTTGGCCCCAGTATGGATAATGAGGACTTAAGTGAAATGCTGACTCTATGAAGCGTATGAATAATTTCATTTAGAGATACTGGGAGTTTTTCCTGTTGTATCACAGGTGTACAGCTTTCTCAATTCGATGATGCTATAACATAATGATTAATAATAATGCAGTGATATTTATGTTATAATATTAATGACCAAAATTATTAGGGCATGAGATTATGTGCTAAATTATGATTGCTGAATTAATATTTCAAATGTATTACTTGAGCTGAACACCTGCTTGAGAATTGCCATTGCACCATGAGTTAGGAGAGTCAATATGTTATTTCCTATGTCAAAAAAGAGTAATCAATGAGATTAAAATTAATATTTTCAGCTGGTTCTTTCTGGCTATAACTATAATATTAGAATATTATTGAGGTACAAACTCTCCAGTCATCCATACCATCTTCATTTTGAATCATGCACTGGACTGATTCCACTGTAAACCAGGCAATTCTGAAGTCTGGAAAAGCATGTGCAAGGGATTGACTTGGACATGAGCTTGATTTTTTGCCTCTGAAACTAGAAAGGGTGAGGTAGAATTCAAGCTACATGATTTGGTGAAGCCACACTTCAGCTTCCTTGGTATTTATGATGCTATTTCAGCTTATGTGTCTCTTCATGCATAATTGGTGCAAATACGCATAGTTCCACTCTTCTGATCTGTGCTTTCGACAAATATCTAACTCAAATAGGCATGAATGCATGCAAGATTTTAATGTTTTTTCAAATGGATGGGTACAAGACATGCATATATAATCTACTTTGTTTATTTGCCCATATCCTACACTTATTCCCTCCCCCTTTCCTAACAGACTAACAGGGGTGGTCAAAATAGCCTGGAATATTTTGGTTTACCCTAAGAGCATTTCCTACATAGAGAATAGGATACAAATAGTCAGACTCCAAATCCTCATGGAGATGCTTTGAATATTGCATTTCAATTCATATACACCTCTTTCTTGCCCTCCCTCTCTACATCACTGCATCCACACAAACATATAGTGTTGCAGAAAGATGCGTAACTGTCATCTGGGTGATGCATTTGTTATTCCTTTTACACACCAAAAAGAGCATGGAAAGAAGTGCAGGTTGCAGCTATTTATCCCATGTAACATCCCTCACTCACGAAGATGGTGTTGGGAGCAGTACGTGTGTGCATGGATACAGAGCTTCTATTTCAGAGGGAAAGTCCAAGATATCTGTAAATGCCAGAGTCCTTTCTCTAAATCCCAGCCAGTATGTTTTGTAGTTCCTCATGGCTTTGAACAGCAATAACTATTTGGCTTCTGTTGACTATGTTTGCTCAACTGGTCTTTCTAGCTGCAGGTGTAGGAAAAACTAGAGACGAAAGAATAGTTGCTGCTGTGGTAACTGCCTTAAAGTTAATTTTTCTTCTAAACATACTTAACATTTTTCATGGAGTCTGGTGCCTTTTATGGTGTAAACAGAAACAGGACAGAAGTAAAGTTTCTCTTGTCCATGCAGGTATCTGTGTATCTAAGTGGCGTGATGCCCATGTTGTGCAAAGTGCTTCACTCTTCAAGTTTAAATCTGGAAGAAAAAGAGTTGGCAGCACAAGGCAGACAAAGCACTAGCCAGAGTTGATTCCGCTAAATAATCTATGACAAATCAATAAGTCAGGTACTGCTATAGCATCTTAGAGATTTGCTGGTTTCTTCACTGTATCAGAGGAGGCCTGGATTTTAACCTGAGTTGCAACGCTGCCAATTCAGTTAGCTGTTAGAGGTCTGCCAAGGTGTTTGCATCCAGTTAGAAGCTAGTTCATGCAAAGTGTATTTTTCAAACACAAAGGGATTTTTTTTTTTTTTCAAATGCTGTGTGAGTCATTTCTAGTATGTATTTATTAAGCCTTTTGAAGTACAAACAATGGGAAATGTTGAGAGAGTTATTAGAGACTATTACAAAGGAAGAGGTACAAATGGTTTGTTGTGAAAAAAGAATAGATGTTGTATGATGAGATGCATGTAAAAGATGAACAATTAATGCAATAGAATGCCAAGTTTTGAAGATTATGTCTATATTCAAATTGTGAATTCTTTTTTTTTTTTCCTTTTTATTGACTTCTGTGTTTGTAATGCTAACTTTTAGGAACATTTGCTGACAATGACCTGGTCTTATTTCAAACCTAGGCTGGAAGCAACTACAGCTTCAAATTCATATTAAAGGCTAAATGAATTGGCTATGAATCAACAATTAATGTGCTTTATTAAAAAAAAGAAAACAACAAAAAACAAAAACAAAAACTGAACAAACGAAAAAAAAACAAAGCAAGGCAAAAAAATTATGGTAGTCCCCAAACTGTCAGATGTGTTGTAGCAAAAGCCATCGATGGGGAAAAATATGATCAAGGTATGTTATCATTCTTCTTTCTTTCTTTGGTCTGGGGAGTTGTGGGAGAGGTTTGATCCAATCATACGAAGAAGGTGTTGCTGTGGGATCTCAGGCAAAGAGAGCACTGCTTATCCAGTGAGATAATGGATTCTGAGATATTAGGATACTTAAAAGAATCCTTCATGCAAATGTTTCTTAGCTTCAAGTTGATTTGACCAGGAAGAAGGGGCATGCACATGTTAAGTTTTGCTGTTTCAGAAGTTTATTCTGCAGAAATACCTGCATTCCTTGCTGTAACTTATAAAGGATTAAAGCTGTAAGCAAAATTAGACTACGTTAGCTACTGAACTGGTCTTGTGGCCTCTGGCAGATTGACACATTGTCCCGTTTCCTGAGGAATGACAAAAGAGGGACACTGCCTGTGAGGTTGCACTGGGAAGGCCAAAGAAAGTGTCTGCAAAGTTGTTCAGTTGCAACGTCCAAATGCTGCTTCCCATTGAGTGTCTTGCTGTGTGGGTGTCACCAAGGCTTTTTGCCAAGATGTGGTGAACAGTCATGTGCTTTGACAGTATGTCAGATGGACAAAGACAGAGACGTCGTGATCCCAGAAACAGTGTGCCATGAGATGCAATGAATGGTAAGTGCCAAGAAAGGGTGAAGCTGGGGAAAAGGTAGTACATTATTAGAAATGTACCTGAACAGGAGAACTGAGATCTTTCATGTCCAGTTCTTCTCCCGCATGATAATAACATATGCATTCATTAAAAAATGTTTATTTCCTAGTTTATTCACCAATTGCAGTGACTAGAGGTTTAGGAAGAGTGAAAAGCTCAGTTCCGAGATGTTTGTGCACAAAGCTCTAAGTTGCATTTAATTAAGGTGAAAATTAGATTCTCGGTGAGAACCTACAGTGAGTACATACTCAGTGGAATATATTTGTCTAAGTATTAATGTTGTTTAAAAGGCATCATAAAACCCAAAACACACCATTTTCAGATATGCAAAACCACTTTTTGTGTTTAGCTCTGCACACAAAAACCCTGTTCTCATGGTAGATGAGTCCTTCCACTACATTAACCAGCTTTCTGCTGTTGGGACAGTATGAATTAATAACACTCCTACTGTGGCAAAGAGAGTTATCATCATTAGTAGGGATTCTTAGCTACATAGATATGCCTGAGCAAAGGTCCTGAGAAGTCGTTGCAGCCCTATGCTGGCACAAGATCTGCGTATGCACAGGCAGTGGTAAGATCAAGGCTTGTAACAGAATTATGATTGTGGATCAGACCTTAAAGCCCTGAGAAACAAGTAAGAAAAATATTTTTTAACAGCTAAAACTCAGTGTATTAGATTACTATTGTCTAGAAATATAAAACACCATATCCAGTTCTGAATATGGCAAAGTAAATTTGAATTGGCATTAGATTAAACAAAAGGCATTCTTGAAGATGTCTTCTTGGGTTTCTCCATGTGTAAGTAAGATGGGGGCAGTAAGGGTGTGAAATAATATGAAGGCAGAGACGTGCCAACATATTTAAGTACAAATGTACTCTTGTTGAAAGAGAGAGAGAGAGGTATGTCTTGATTAAAAATTCTTATTACTTTCCTCTCCTTCTTAGTCAGGTCAGCTTTTTAATCATCAGTTATATTATTCATTATGAACAGTCTAATGAGGCCAGAATTTGGTCTTGTAAGATTAATTTTTGCAGATAGGAAAACTGCGTTGTCAGTGTCATTTGATTTATTCAAAAATATGACTGAATGGGCTATAATTTATAAAGGGAACTATAATGGTCATAAAAAGAAAATATTTAATTTCAGCTTCTGCTTTTCCTGGCATGAAATAAGAAACATCTGCAGGAGTCATTAGCTTATAGCTGAACAATACATTAGCCTAAGTCAGCAACAAAAGTAAGCAGTGGATTAACTTTGTCCTCACTAGTGGTGTCACTGGGATCAGTCTTAGTTATACTAAAACAACAGACCCTGATCAATGTAGCATAAACAAAGTAATTAAATATATCAATCTGAATGCAAGTTGTGGATACTTCCAAAACATCAGTATGTTCATCACTTGCCCTCTCAGGGTGGAAGAAGGGACCTGAGCACTTTCAAAGAATCAGTAATCCAAAATTAAATAGATTAATTATGTTTCAAGTATTGCAACTGAATATATGAATACCCAAAGACCATGAAATAAAAAGTTTTCTAAAATAAGGAATGTGAATATTAAGCTAGCAGACTATGAATCTTGATACCGTTTAGAATTACGGGATGTGTTAAGCATTTCTTTCATGCACCTTACAGTTAAATACAGAAAGAATTAAATTACACAGTTCTTGTCTGGCCTTGCTGAAATCAAACTGATAGCAATACTTTTAGAGAAATATCCGACCCTTGTTTAGGAAAGGAAATATTAAAACTACAATAATCTGGTTGATCAGAATTGAATTAAATAACATTTTTTTTTATAATTTCATTTGCCACTGAATTTAATTTCATACTCTGTCTGTAACAAGCAGTATTGTATCCATGCTGCTCATGAGCTGTGTTCATTCAAAAATGGTCCATAGTAGTTCCACTGTTCTTCTTTGACTTGGCAGCCCTAAATCACAGCCCTGTTTGTTGCCTACCATTTGCCTGCCTTTGCAAATTTTGTCTACTTCAGCTCTATAGGGCTGATTGTCCTGTGAGACATAGAATCATGTGATGTTACTGAATACCTTTTGCCTGTCCAAGAAGAAAACTACATTTTCTGCGCTGAAGTCACTTAGCTTGGTGGTACAGGTCTTCCTGGAACCTGAGAAGTCTACTGGTTGAGTGGGAGAGATGGGACTTGTGGGTGCGAGTTAACAAGTCTAGTTTGTTTGTGCCTTTACAGTCTTCACTACCATATTTGGATAGGAAGGAGACAATTTAGCTTTATAAACACAGATTTTTTTTCATGTCTTTACCCAGCATGTGGTACGTGAAACACAGTGGCAATGGTCTGCCTGGTGAGAACTGGAGCAGCAAAGAGAATGTGATTAATAGAAATCCAAAGTGCAGTACAGTGAAACGTAACGGCAATGGCCTACCTGGTGAGAACAAAGTGATGAAGGGAGCGTGATTAAAAGGAATCAAAACGGCCTAGCAAAGCAGCTGAGTAGTAGCACAAGAGAAGGGGAGGGAACTGATTCCACAGTTCAAGTGAAACTTAGGAAAATTAAGTTTTGCTGATTAGTAAGTGGCATGTGTAATCTGTAGAACTACACATTTCCACTCTTTGGGAATACAGAAAATGTTGAAGAATCTGGAGAAGGGTCCTCAAACCCTTTGTCAGGGCAAAATGGTGACAGAGGAGCTGAGAGTACAGGTGTTGTGCTTCAGGGAAAGTAGAAAAATATGCTCAGTTTATGGGGTTGTATGGTAAACAAAATCATGCCACACTCTTTGTGTAACTACAGTTACAAAAGAAACAGTGCATTTAGTAACTGATGAATTGAGCATTTTCCAAAGAACTGAAGCACATTCATAGTACTTTTTTTTTTTTTTAAAGATTTCTTTTTTTAAAATATACATGCACTGTAAAATTTTTAACAAGTGTTCAGGGTTCATTATTCTCAAGCATGCAACTTGAATAGACTTGGATTTCTGATTGGCTATGAGGATTCATCAACGTTAGGACCAGAACAGATCATTAGGAAATACAGTATGACCTCCTGTAAATCACAGTGTGTCATCACACGCAAATATTGTTGCATGGAGTCCAAAGAGTCAGACTAAAGCTTTGCATTTCTCAGGAAGCTTCCAAATGTGATATATACAGAAAGAAGAGGGGATTTTAGAGAAGGGAATTTGAGGAGGTGAGAGAAGCCCAGCTGATCTAGTTGGCAATCTCTGCTCTAAATGTAGCTGGAAAATGCCATTGTTTCAATTATGCATATTTCAGGGTAATTTTTTTTCCTGACCATTTACCTGTCTACCACTGTGGTACAATATACAGTTACATCTTCATCTAGAAACATCACTTCATGTTTTGAGGTGAATGTCTCCAATTTACTGAACTTTGTTATCTTTGTCAGCACAATGTGTTTAAAAAGAAAGCAAAAAGCTTTTCAGCATCAGATTTATTTTCTATATGTAAATAGTGCTCGGGTGCTTCTCTATTTATGTTTCCATCACCTGAGTAACAGAACTCTCTAACCCTTATTTCTGATTATTTCTAGTGTTTCTTGTTCTGGTAACATTTCTGAGGTGATAATTTTCTCCATCTTTGATATTTTCAAGTCTTTCCTGAATTGTAGACACAAGAACTGGATACCTTAATCCAAATCTGTTTTAGCAGTGTTATAAGAAGAAGTAAACTAATTTTTATGGGGTTTTTTTAAGATCTATTATGTGTCTATATCCAGGAATCTCCTAATATTGAAAAGGAGTGGGTGAGATGATGGAAAATGGACTGTATGACACACAGCAAAATAATTCTTTGATCAGTGGGTAAATATAGATTGCTGATGAGAAAGCCATGGAGCGAGAAAAGATATTAATCTGGCATGCAATCATACAGCAGAATCATTGTCATGTAGGCAACTGGATATTGCAAGCTGTACATAGGACTGTGCAGAGTACAGTATCAACAGTGGTCCCAACCTGAAAGAGGGGGAGAGTGCGGTGTGTGCAGTCGAACAAAGTGTAAGGTTGTGTAATTCAATGTGATGAGCAGCCAGAGAGAAGCTGAATGTAGAAATAAAGTTTCCCATAAATATTCCAGTAGTAATGTTGATGAATGAAAGGATGAGCAGTATGAAACCCCATAGTATTTTGAAATGCACCAGAACTGATCAGCAGCTTAGTGTCTGGGATAAACTGAGGGTTCTGTTTTTACCCCGGACAACTTCAGTAGTTATTTAAAAACAAATACTAGTACTGGCTGTTATCCAATATAGTGTGCCCTAAACAAAACCGGACGAGAAATGATAAATTCTTCTGGATTGTTCTGACCACCTGCAACACATTTTTGGAGGATGTTCCTGAACATGGGCTCTTTGTGGGTCCAGATGTATCCTTGGTTAACATAACACCAGGTACAACTGGCATTATGGTGATGGCATTCTTACTGAAAAGATAAAGGAAAAAGCAACCTGTGATAATGATAAGAGGTGGTGGCAACCTGTAAATACAATTTTATTGCAGAGCAGCAGCAGGTAACAGGCCATACTTGCAAGAGGTGATGCAGACCAGAGGACATCTATGGGATATCCTTTTGAAAGGCTTATGAGAACCTTATTCACTCTCCGGTTTGGCATGGGAGAGCTGGAAGAAGTTTGATATATGAACAACCTAAAGAATTAGTGTCACTAGCATCATAGGTTGGAAACAAATCCCCAAACCACAGTAGTTATTCAAACAATTTGGGATGCTTATTCATGGAATATCATACTTGAAGTTGTATACAGCATACAGAAAAAACAAAACAAGGAAGTTTATAGCCAGTAAAAAGTCTAATTGATTTGCAAGATTTCCATCAGGAGATTTTTGGAAAGTAATTTGGACTTTTATTTAAAAAAACCCCAACATCGCACTTGTCACTATGCAGTGCAGAACAAACAATACAGAAAACAGACAAGAAGTACCCTTTAAAGGCTTCAAGGTGACTAAGAAAGGCAAAAGGACTTTTAGGAGATGAAGGAGAGGAAACATGGACAGAAAACGTTTTGGTTTGCTTGTTTTCAGTTTGCTGTTTCAATTTTTATGGATAACATGGATTTACCATTAACTGCTTTCCTCCATAATGTTATTAGGAAACAACATCTGCCATTCCTTAGTTTTTACCAAGTCCCTCAATCCACCAAAGTGACTGTCACTTTTTAAGTTGCCTGGTAAATCAGGTATAAGACTATATGAAGGAAAAGAAAGCTTATTAAATTGATCTGTCCTCTCCGCTGAGGAGCACGAAGCTTCTGCCAGTATGAAAAAAGCAAAAAAAACCCCCTCTCCTGTGACCTGATTGACCGCCTTGATGCACAGTAGCCAACCGCAGACCTGCAACTACTGACTTTCCCCAGACTTGTGAGGCCAGATGCAGAGTGAAGGCTGAAGATTTTTGCACTATAATACGTTTATGTTTCAGAAAACAGCTGGAACCTCTTTAAGCTTCTCACTCATTGAGGTGTGCATTTGTCATGGCAAAATGGTAGCAAAATTTATATGATCACTTTCTGCTGGGAAAGCTTGACCTAATTACAGAGGAATTAATTATCCTGGAGTTGTAAGCTCGGATTTTGTCCTGGCTAGACTAAACTCCAGTGATTTCAGTGGAGTTTCTGTCTGTATTATATAGGTCTGATTTGTCCCTCAGTGGTGTGAGGGAGCATTTAAAAATTCTCAAACTGCAAGATAGTACAGTAAAAGAAGCACAGCCAGTGGAAGGTAATATAAATGTGTATTTGATTGATTTATTCCAGGTCACCAGGAGACAATAAATTCAGTCAGTCACTTTTACATTTATAAAGCGAAGCTCATGTAAAGACCTTTGTGTGGTGCAAAGAATCAATAAGAAGATACATAAGTGAAGGAAATTCAGTCAAATATTGGCTGTTTCACTTTAGTCATTGACTGCAGATAGCAATCAGACATTTTGCTCTATCACCCTACAGTAGGAGGGCATCTATGTATGTGTATATGTGTGGGTTGTTTTTTTTTTTTACATATATAGTGTGTCATTTTGTCCTTTTAATGCAGAGTCATGGCTAAAATTCACTAGGTTAAAACATGGAATATTTATGAAGTAGAAGAATTTGCTCACCAGATGAATATTTCATGACTACTATTTTTTATGTCTATTTCTTGAATATATCTTGCATTTAGTCATAATAATCTTTGATGTAGAAAGATCTTGCAGAATGCTGTACATAGTAATTAACATAGACTTTAAAACACATGGTTTAATTTAAAATTTAATATTCTAGCAAATTTCCTTAAGGGGATTATTTTCTGTTCAGTGAAGTCATCATAAAATTCCTAGTGAAAAAAAGGTTTTGGAGAGGAAAAAAATTGATTTTGTTTGACAAAATATTGTGGGATTAATTTTTGTCTTTTAGTTAAGTCAGTGGAATTATTTCAAGTTTACTTTGTTATTAGATACTGGAATTAGATACTATTTCATGTTAATGTTAATAATGCTGTATAAAGCTGAGCAACTGAAAATGCAATCAAACTGCATCTGCTAGCATTATAGGCATTTAGATTGCCCATCTTTAAACCTGAACTTTTTTTTGCATTAATATTAACTAGAAAATGCCATGGGGGCCATGCAAATTATTCATGAATGTGAGTTAAATTCAGAAGGAATTTTTTACTTTAAAAACTAACAGATATATCTTTGACCTACAAACTAACAGAAAAAGGTTTAACCTAAAAACTTGGGAAATTAATCATGAAAATATATTAATGAATTTCATTTTTATTTTTGTGAGACAATGTTTATTGATGTCTAATTTTGAATTTTTTAAAAAATATTCCAAGTGTTTTAAAATTTTGGGGGTTTTATTTTGTCTCTTAAAAGGGTTGAAATTAAGATGAAGTATTTCACTACAAGCATGAAAGTTTTAGGTTGACCCAAATACAAAGTTTTTCACTTCTGCTTAATATATACTACTTTTTTTTCCATTAGGTGGGGAAAAAAATACCCAACAAAAGATTATTCTTCAGGTTCTGTCCTGAAGAAAGCAATTAATGATGGAGAAGACAAGCTAGTAATTTCTTTTTCCTTCATCCACCTAACTGTAATGAAAATCAATCGTGTTCCAGTCAAGGTTTTCTCAGTAGTTCCTCTGAGTTAAGTATGTGAGTATCTGCCTGTCATTTTCCCCGATCTCCAGAAACATACACTTAGAGCATTTAAATGTATTTACCTTGAACATTAGAAATGAAGACTATGGAAGCAGTAGGGATTTTTCCATCACTGTCATTGTAATTATACTTTAAATGTAATGTATTTCAATAATGATAGTATGACAGTCAACATGTCACAAAATGCACGTTAGGTCGCTATCTAAAGAGATTGAAAGGTGGCAAATACTTTAAGGAAAAAAAGTTGATTAACGGTAGAAATATATTTTGTTTCTCTCCCATTGCACAGCCCTTCTGTTGATTGTTCTTTAAACACAATGCGATTCACCGAATTGCAGCAGGGTTGAGGTGCGAAGGGACCTCTGGTGGTCCTCTGGTCCAATCCCCCTGCTCAAGCAGGGCTACCTAGAGCTGGTTGCCCAGGACCATGTCAAGATGGCTTTTGGATATCTCCAAGGAGGGAGACTCCACAGCCTCTCTGGCCCTGTAAGAAAAATATGAAAATCTTACATATTGTCCAGTGTCCAGAATCCAGAATGGTGAGCACTTTGACAGCCCAAACAAAAGTGCCACATCAGCAGATAAGAGGTAAGGCTACGGGTCTTGTACTCAGTGGTTCAGAGCACCATACAGCTTTGGTGTGTACCCTGCATTTCTGTACGCCTTTTTACAAAGAACACAAGGCATTACTGCATCCAGAAGAAAGGATCAAGGTATTGATTTACATTATTCTGACCTGAACCAACCAAGTAAAAAGCGTTTGCGACATCTCGAGTGTCAAGGAGAACAGCTTATATGAATAGTAATCCTTGTTTTTGTGATGGTCTGCAACAGCGTGCAGTGGAGATAAGAGTGTGTAGAAGTGCTCTAGATTCCACCAAACGTAAGTTGGAAGGGGGTGACGCAAGGAGAGGTTTTGCCATCTGTTTGCAGCATGGAAGAGGGAAAATCAAAGGGAATTAAGGACAGATGTTTAACACAGCTCGCCAGAGACAGACAGCTCTTATTTCTCATGGTGGGAGGTGCTGGTTGGAATTGCTTTTGAAATGCAGCCACTGGAGAGGGTGCTAGGCATCCTCTGAAAACACAGAACTCTGCTTCTGATGGAAGGTGCACGGAAAATTAATAAATCTGCTCTGAGGAACGCATGGAAAAGTAGGCGTGAGGTGGGTTTCAGAAAATCCATATAGTCAGGATGAAAAAAATCTTTAAAAAAACCCAGCTCAAAATCAATAGGCCTGCCTCTTACACTAATGAAAATTGAAAGGGGTGGAGGAGCACCAGAGTGCTGACTGACGGCTGCTGTGAAAATGCTTCTTACAGGGGTGAAGTCAGAGAGGCTGATAAACTTTTGACTTCTAGTGGCTTTATTCATTAAGATAAAAGAAAAATCAATGTAAATTATCTTCACTTGTTCATGAGAAAAAGCCTTGAGTATTCAAATTTTAATTATTTTGTGAAAAATTAAGAATAGTATGTAGATGACAGATTAAGGGGAAAAATGTAGCATTTCTGAGAAGATTAAAGAAACCTCACACCAGCGGTAGTTTTTTACCTCATACCACCGTGTTATCTCTTGCATATGTCTGCATACAACAAAACCATGTTCGTGTTAGCAAGAGAGAAAAACATCTGTTTTTACACCTACGTTTAAACATGTTTCTCTTTCGACATTTCTGTTCGTTGAGATACAGTTGTCAGCAAAGGACCTCGCATGCTCAGTAAAACCAGTCTAGGTCACAGTAATGTGTTCAAACTGCCCCAGGTTTAAAGTAAGCTTCTTTGTCGCTTATATATTGGGACAGAACAATGTGCTAGGTTTGAAAAGGTCCAGGTTCAGTATGGCCTCTGAAGATAACCTTAGATAAATTGATATTTTCTATGAGTCATTGACGCTGTTTCTAACATAGACATATGGTAATAAATTCTTTGAGATCTAGATGAGGGCAGTGTTTTATTGAAGCTGGACATTATTGCCACTGTTTTGCCACAGTCTACATACATATTTTTCAACATATATTTTTCAATATTAAACACTAATGGATTCAAATATATTTAGGTATTTATTCCGGTTGTACTGGAGTTAAATATAAAGCCAGTATTAGCTACAAAGGTAATAGGACCTTCTTTTGTTTCTGCCCAATCAGAAAAGTTAGAAGTGAATACTGGTATGTCAATCATTCCTTAAACAGTATGTTCCAGTCTCCAAAATTTACCTGAGCAATCGAAATACAGTTTTATTCATTCAAAAACACCTGCTTTGTCTTTCTTGCACCAGGACTCAAGTCTTCTCTTTTCTATACCTGTATTCATGCCATGTAGCTTTATGGTGGGGTATTTCCTGTTCCTTATTCCTGAAGTTACTAAAAAAAGATTAAAAACACATACCGCACCAAAGCAGTATGTCTCCCTGCATGGGACTCCTCTAACACCACATCCTTCATTTTAGCTGCCGTCTGCTCCTTTGAATTCTCCTCTTGGCACGTCATACAATTTACAACTCAAATTTTCTGTGATGAAGATTGTGTTGCATGGAAATTATCTCAGTAAAGCAGTATGCCGGCCCTCAGTCATGCTGAAAAGAGTACTAAAGACTTGGATTTAAAAAAAAAGTTAGTTCTTCTGTAGGGCCTATGAACCAAGCAAGGCATTTGAACTGAGAACTGTACGCCCCTGGTCCTATGCGGTTTTGTTTAGTATGTTGTAGAGTATTTTCTATGAAACAGTGACTATTGAGTACTTTTCCTTTCGTCTTGATGCAATCTAAAGACTTTTCATACGATGATAAAATTGTTGTCTCTTTGTTGGTTTACACAGCTTCTTTCCCCAGAAAGGATGGCAGTACAATCTTTGTAACTGGCCTGTCAGAAAATTTGCCAAAAACCACAAAGTATTTGGGAAAGCACTGAAAATTGCAGGTTACATATTTGTCCTGAAATTTTAGGGTTTGAAAGTCATTGGGTTTTCCTGTGTGTTTATTGAACTTCCTAGTATGTATTTCAGCGAGGCAAGCTGGTCAATCTGGTCGTAATTTGCTGGCAGGAGACTGGCTGGTTGAGGTTAGTCTGGGGTAAGAAATGGCACAATAGTGTCACAGAAAATTCATGCATTAAAGTTGGAATCTGATGTTACAGGACCATGCACAGTTGGGGTTTATTTGTCTTAACTACTATTTTCTGCTCTGTTTTGAGCATTGTTTATTGTCTTTTGAATCTTTCCTCATTCTATTGGATATTGGATATTGGATATTGTCACGTAGTATGGTAGTAATTCTACCCTTTTATTTCTGGTGGAAGATTTGGTGATGCTCAAACCCTGTTCAACCTTTACTTATCTCAGTCCCACTTTGTTTCAGCCTGAATTTTTGTACCTTTGAGGAAGCCTTGCTCTCCTCCCTTGCGCAGAGAGCAAGTGCCAGGAGTTTCCCCGCTTTGAGTAAACTGTTCTCAAAAGCAGATCAAACTGCCCTCTCAGTCAGCCTCTGTCATCTGCGGATTGAGATGCAACACATTTTCAGCCCATAATACAAAGGAATGGTATATCTGGCATGGCACCAGTACCTTTGACTTGGCCTGGATCAAGTACTTGGGTACACATCTGCAGTGAGAGCTAATCCAGCCTCCTGTACAAGTCCAAAACCAGACTCCAACACACTGTGAGCATCTGAGTGGGCTTTTATTGTGGCTTGTGTTTTTTTTTCCCAAGAGGGAGAATATCTGTAAAATAAAAATTATCATCATCATCATTATTACTTTGCAGTGTAATGTATGATGTTATTTTAAAATTCTCCATTCACGTAAGAATAGGTGGTCAAATTTCCTTTAAAACACACAAAAACAACCAAGCGAAAAAGCTTAAGGCAAGTGACTGAAATATGAAAATATCAAATTATTTGGCTTGGAAGGTGAAGCTTTCTGTGTGTAACTATGGGGATATCCTGGATAGGTTTTTGCATCCATAAGTTTAACAGATGCTAGCAGGTACCTACTTAACCATAACTATATTTTATAGCCTTTTTTAGTATTCAATTTTAAGGTTATGCATTTAGACGCTGGAGAATGTTCTTAGAAATCTAAAGAAGCAAAGACTACTGCACACTGATTTATGGTCTTAGTCAGTTATTTGAGTACACTTGGTTTTGTACATAAAAGTGCTAGCATATTTTCTGATTACATTCTTTGCTCTTTTGGAACATGCACATCTTCTCAAAACTGCATATGGCAACGTGTATGTGTGTGTGTATGTAAAATTGTGTGATATTTCAAGTCATGACAGACTACTCCTGGTCTCAGAATTGCAGCTTTAAGTACTGTTGTGCCTTTGGCAGCACTTGAAACCTTGGCAAGAGCTGCAACTGACTAAGAACTGAATAATTGTTTTAAAACCAAATCTTTTTACGCTGTTTTCCTTAAGCAGAATATCCTGCCAAATACTAGGCTCAGTGGGCACTGCATTGACTGCCTTGTTCTACAGAGTTGTAAATGTGAAGGCATTAACCACAGAAATCATTATCTAATCTTGTCTTCTGCAAAATGTAGAATTTCACCTAACTAAATCTTTTATTTCATATTTAAACGTTTTCATTCAGCACCAGGCCCTGATGCTTAGAAAATAAAGACTAGTGAGAATGAATTAACCACCTCTACTGGCATTTCCAACACTGTCATTTTAAGACACTAGTATTCTAGATTTTAATAACATCTGAAATTTTGCTCAGATACACACTTTTTGTTAGAAATTTGTTTCTTGAAATAAAATAATGAAGAGAAGAAAGAGTAAGTTCCTCATACATTTTAAGTGCTTAAGTGGATGTAAACCTATGCAGAGTGATAGGTTTCCTCTCTTAAGTGCCACAGGCATTTCCATGGCTTCTTAATTAATGACTTTGTTTTCCATTTAACATCTGTCATCCAAGCAGACTTTTATCAGTTCATAGTGAGTTATCACCGACATGCACTAGTGAGTTGCCTGGTGTCTTCCTTCTTGTTTTGTTTTGTTTTGTTTTTCAAGAATAGCTGCAAACACAGCTTAGCCAGCTGAAGCTAGAAGGAGGCACTGCTGTTCCCAAGGGCCTGTGAATGGTGAAGAATGTGCTGGTGACCCAGTACTACAATTACAATTAACACACAATAAGAGAACAAGCCAAACCTCACTTTTAAACTGTGAGATAAAAACCTCTTACTCACACAGACAGATGTATCTTTGACCGACTGGCATAAATGGTGCATTTTCCAGAATCTCACATTCACACATCTTGAAAACAATCTGGTTTTCTTAGGGTTTGCTTCCCCTCTTTATAACTAGGGGTGATGATTATTTATATCAGTTGTTGCAGGGGCAGCCAGCTGAGTTGGTTGAGTTAGTTGTTACGAGTTGGTGAGATAGCGTTAATCATCTGAGCTGTGTCTTTAGCACATTTAACCTGACAGCATGGGACAGAGTGAGGTTGGGTGCAAGGGGGGCTTTGGTGGAAACACAGCTTGTTTCAGCTCTTTGCTTGACGATGGGTTGCCTCATCAGTCATGCCAATAGTGCCCACAGGGCCATGTTGAGAACCAAAGAAGATTGAGCCAGTTTATGGAAAAATGAACTGAAGTCTGTTGAATGGGGAGTGCGTGAAGAGGCAGACTTCTTAAGCGCGTATTTTCAATGAAACATCTGTAGCATTAAAATCACATTCTTAATGACTGATGCTGAGTTTTTGGGAAGTCAGTCAGTCAGTTGCGGTAGCATGCAGGTCCTCCGAGACCCTGAGATTTGATGCTGAGGGGTATATCATTTATTTTTGATGTTGCATTCAGAAAAAAATTATTTGCTGTTGGATTCTGCTCTTCACAGGTGGTTCATCTGGATAATTTTGTAGAGCTCTGGCATAGCCTTTTCCATAGAGATAATGTCATATATCTAAGTTTATTCTTTTATTTATGAGTCTTATGTTTCATTTGAACATTAAAGGCAAACATATTTCACATTAATATAAAATTAGCACAAGCCTTAATATAAACACAAAACTAATGTAATGTGACGTAATACATAATATAATATAGCACCTTGTTACACTGAATCTGCTTCCCTCAACTTTCCTGTACTTCAAAGTTCAGATTTTTCCCAGAGCTGTCAAGGCTTCTACCTTTGTAACAGAAATAATCAGAAGTCTGACACAGGTATTCAGATACTCTCCAAGCATTGCCTTCTTACATTATCTCTCTTAAACTATGTTGGACGATACATGTCCTGGTATATGCTTTCCAGATCTGCCCATGTCTTCTTGGATTTTTTTCCCCGCTAATACCGTGCAGTGTTATTCACCTCGAAGGAAAACATGATTAAGTTTTCAAAGTGAGCATCAGCTTTTCTCTAAGAAGGTAAAAACTAATGTTTGTGCTGCCATATATCTTATTATATTTTGTCAATGATGCATTAAAACAGGAAGAAAATGTTCTTGAAAATGCTTTAAAGCTGCAGGGTAATTTACAGTTTAAGGACATGCAATGCTGTTATCAGACCATAACTTGGGGATGTCTGTAGCTGTTTGGGGGGCTTTTTTGTCAAATGCCTGGCTCCTCTATGCAAGTCTCGCTGCTCTGGAGTCAGAAGGAGAAAGCCAGGCTGATGGTGATCCACCACACAGTGTAGTGAGTCACCAGCTTGTGCCACCTCAGTTGAGCAAGGCAATTCCAGCTTACTCCCTCTCCACCCCTCTGAAATAAGTAAAGAGAGCAAATTACAGATAATTACTATGGAAATGACTCACTGTATAAATAGCTTTTAAAAATAACTTCTAGTTTTAAATCACTGCTGATGAAAAAAAAAGTGGTGTTGTGTAGGAAGTTTTTGGTGTGGCAATTTAGTGCATTTACTTAACGAGT